>NC_046172.1:11103031-11403031 GCF_011064425.1 Rattus rattus
ATGGCTATTCTCTGCTACATATGCAGTTGGAGCCCAGGGTCAGTCCATGTATAGTCTTTGAGTAGTGACTTAGTCCCTGGAAGCTCTGGTTGGTTGGCATTGTTGTTCATATGGGGTCTCAAGCCCCTTCAACTCTTTCAATACTTCCTCTAATTCCCCACAAGGGGGTCCCATTCTCAGTTTGGTGCTTAGCTGCTTGCATTGACCTCTGTATTGGACATGCTCTGGATGTCTCTCTCAGGAGAGGTCTATATCGGAACCCTTTCAGCATGCATTTTCTAGCTTCATCAATCTTATCAAGTTTTGGTGGCTGTACATATGTGGGCCACATACGGGTGTCAGGCTGTGAATGGCCATTCCTTGAGTTGCTACTCTAAACTTTGCTTCCATATCCCCTCTTATGGATATTTTTTCCCCTTTTAAGAAGGAGTGGGAGCATCCGCGTTTTGGTCATCCTTCTTGAGCTTCCTGTGGTATGTGGATTGCATCTTGGGTAATTCAAGCTTTTTGGCAAATATCCACTTATCAATGAGTGCATACCAAGTGTGATTTTCTGTGATTGGGTTACCTCACTCAGGATGATATTTTCCAGTTCCAACCATTTGCCTCTGAATTTCATAAAGTCATTGTTTTTGATAGCTGAGTAATATTCCATTGTGTAGATGTACCACATTTTCTGTATCCATTCCTCTGTTGAAGGGCATTTGGGTTCTTTCAAGCTTCTGGCTATTATAAATAAGACTGCTATGAACATAGTGGAGCATGTGTCTTTGTTATATGTTAGAGCATCTTTTGGGTATATGCCCAGGAGTGGTATAGCTGGGTCCTCAGGTAGTTCAATGTCCAATTTTCTGAGGAACCTCCAGACTGATTTCCAGAGTGGTTGTACCAGTCTGCAGTCCCACCAACAATGGAGGAGTGTTCCTCTTTCTCCACATCCTCACCAGCATCTGCTGTCACCTGAGTTTTTGATCTTAGCCATTCTCACTGGTGTGAGGGTTGTTTTGATTTGCATGTCCCTGATGACTAAGGATGTTGAACATTTCTTTAGGTGCTTTTTGGCCATTCGATAATCCTCTGCTGCAAATATTTTGTTTAGCTTGGAACCCCATTTCTTAATATGGTTATTTGGCTCTATGGAGTCAAACTTCTTGAGTTCTTTGTATATTTTGGATATTAGCCCTCTATCAGATGTAGGATTGGTAAAGATCTTTTCCCAATCTGTTGATTGCCATTTTGTCCTAATGACAGTGTCTTTTGCTTTACAAAAGCTTTGCAGTTTTATGAGGTCCCATTTGTCAATTCTTGATCTTAGAGCATGAGCCATTGGTGTTTTGTTCAGGAAATTTTCCCCAGTGCCCATGTGTTCGAGACTCTTCCCCACTGATTCTTTTATTAGTTTGAGTGTATCTGGTTTGATGTGGAGGTCCTTGATCCACTTGGATTTAAGCTTTGTACAGGGTGATAAGAATGGATTGCTTTGCATTCTTCTACATGCTGACCTCAGTTGAACCAGAACCATTGTTGAAAATGCTATCTTTTTAGTGTTAGATGGTTTTAGCTCCTTTGTCCAAAGATCAGTGACCATGCTGTGTGGGTTTCATTTCTGGGTCTTCAATTCTGTTCCATTGCTCTATCTGCCTGTCTCTGTACCAATACCCATTACAGTTTTTTATGACTATTGCTCTGTAATACTGCTTGAAGTCAGGGATGGTGATTCCCCCAAATTTCTTTTATTGTTGGTATAGTTTTATCCTGGGTTTTTTTTATTCTTTTAAAATGAATTTTGAAATTGCCCTTTCTATTTCTATAAAAGAATTGGTAGTACTTTTGATGGGATTGCATTCAATCTGTAGATTGCGTTGGCAAATAAGCCATCTTTATTATATTAATCCTGTAATCCATGAGCATGAAAGATCTTTCCATCTTCTGAGATCTTCCTCAATTTCTTCTTCAGAGACTTGAAGTTCTTGTCCTTTGATCTTTCACTTGCTTGGTTAAAGTCACCAAGATATTTTATATTATTTGGGACTATTGTGAAAGGTGTCAGTTTCCATAATTTACGTTTCTGCCTGTTTATCCTTTGAGTAGAGAAGGCTACTGATTTTGTTTGAGTTAATTTTATACCCTGACACTTTGCTGAAGTGGTTTATCAGGTTTGGTAGTTCTCTGGTGGAACTTTTGGGGTTGCTTAAATATACTATCATATCATCTGAAAATAGTGATATTTTGACTTCTTCTTTTCCAAACTCTATCCCTTTGACTTCCTTTTGTTGTCTGATTGCTCTGGCTAGAACTTCAAGAACTATATTGAATAACTAGTGAGAGAGTGGGCAGCCTTGTCTAGTCCCTGATTTTAGTGGTATTGCTTCAAGTTTCTCTCCATTTAGTTTAATGTTAGCTACTGGTTTACTGTATATGGCTTTTACTATGTTTACGTAGGGGCCTTGTATTCCTGATCTTTCCAGGACTTTTATCATGAAGGGGTGTTGAATTTTGTCAAATGCTTTCTCAGCATCTAATGAAATGACCATGTGGTTCTTATCTTTCAGTTTGTTTATATAGTAGATTACATTGATGGTTTTCCGTATATTAAACCATCCCTGCATACCTGGGATGAAGCCTACTTGATCATGATGAATGATTGTTTTGATGTGCTCTTGGATTTGGTTTGCAAGAATTTTATTGAGTATTTTTACGTCGATATTCATAAGGGAAATTGGTCTGAAGTTCTCTTTCTTTGTTGGGTCTTTGTGTGGGTTAGGTATAAGAGTAATTGTGCCTTCACAGAAAGAATTTGGTAGTGCTCCATCTGTTTCTATTTTGTGGAATAATTTGAACAGTATTGGCATGAGGTCTTCTATGAAGGTCTGATAGAATTCTGCACTGAACCCATCTGGACCTGGGCTCTTTTTGGTTGGGAGACTTTTAATAACTACTTCTATTGCTTTAGGAGTTATGGGGTTGTTTAGATGGTTTATTTGTTCCTGATTTGACTTTGGTGCCTGGTATTTGTCTAGAATATTGTCCATTTCCTCCAGATTTTCCAGTTTTGTTGAATATAGGCTTTGTGGTAATATCTGATGATATTTTTGAATTTCCTCAGATTCTGTTGTTATGTCTCCCTTTTCATTTCTGATTTTGTTAATTTGAACACACTCTCTGGGTCCTCTGGTTATTCTGGCTAAGGGTTTATCTATCTTGATTTTCTCAAAGAACCAACTCCTTGTTTCGTTGATTCTTTGTATAGTCCTTTTTTGTTTCTACTTGGTTGATTTCAGCTCTGAATTTGATTATATCCTGCCTTCTACTCCTCTTGGGTTTATTTATTTATTTTTGTTCTAGAGCTTTTAGGTGTGCTGTCAAGCTGCTGACATATGCTCTCTCCTGTTTCTTTTTGCAGGCACTCAGAGCTATGAGTTTTCCACTTAGTACCACTTTCATTGTGTCCCATAAGTTTGGGAATGTTGTATCTTCATTTTCATTAAATTCTAAGAAGTCTTTAATTTCTTACTTTATTTCTTCCTTGATCAAGTTGTCATTGAGTAGAGCATTGTTCAACTTCCATGTTTATGTGGGCTTTCTGTCATTATTGTTGTTATTGAAGACCAGTCTTAGTACATGGTAATCTGATAGGATACATGGGATTATTTCTATCTTCCTGTATCTGTTGAGGCCTGTTGTGTGACTGATTATATGGTCAATTTTGGAGAAGGTTCCATGAGGTGCTGAAGGTATATCCTTTTCGTTTTACAATGGAATGTTCTATAAATATCTGTTAAATCCATTTAGTTCATAACTTCTGTTAGTTTTTCTATGTCTCTGTTTAATTTCTGTTTCCATGATCTGTTCAGTGATGACAGTGGGGTGTTGAAATCTCCTAATATTATCGTGTGAGATACAATGTGTGCTTTGAGCTTTAGTAAGGTTTCTTTTATGAAAGTTGGTGCCTTTTCATTTGGAACATAGATATTTAGGATTGAGAGTTCATCTTGGTGGATTTTTCCTTTGATGAATATCAGGTGTCCTTCCTTATCTTTTTTAATGACTTTTGGTTGAAAGTCAATTTTATTTGATATTAGAATGGCAACTCCAGCTTGTTTCTTCAGGCCATTTGCTTGGAAAGTTGTTTTCCAGACATTTACTCTGAGGTAGTGTCTGTCTTTGTCTCTGAGGTGTGTTTCCTGCATGCAGCAAAATGCTGGGTCCTCTTTACGTATCCAGTCTGTTAGCCTTTGTCTTTTTATTGGGGAATTGAGTCCATTGATGTTGAGAGATACTAAGGAATAGTGATTGTCACTTCCTGTTATTTTCTTTGTTAGAGGTGGAATTATGTTTGTTTGTCTCTCTTTCGGTTTCATTGCAAGGAAATTATATTCTTTCTTTCTGTATGATGTAGTTGAGCACTTGGTCTTTAGGTCCTCTGCTACCCAGAATCAGATACCCTTTTCTAGCAGACCCCCCCTACCGCGTGTGTCTCTGTCTCTGTGTATGTCTCTGTGTGTCTGTCTCTCTCTCACTTACACACACACAGTAAGAGTAATAAAATCTTTTTGAAAGTTTCAGATATTAAGGGCAGCCATGCAGACCTTGTCCTTAATAAACATAAGAAACTTAAAAAAAATCCTCAAGATGTTAACTTTATCACCTTATTGCCTTGGTATTAATCAAAGTGAGTGATTCAGTTTGACTTACTGAAAAGTGCAGACGGGGCCAGATGGAATTGAGATGGGAACTAGACACCAAAGGAGTTAATGAAGCTTTCTTCCTTCTCATTGTCATAGGGTGTATTAGTTAGGGTTTTTCTGCTGTGAACAGACACCATGACCAAGGCAAGTCTTATAGAAGACAAAATATATTTGGGGCTGGCTTCTAGGTTCAGTCCCTTATCATCAAAGTGGGAGCCTGGCATCTTCTAGGCAGGCATGGTGCAGTCAAAACTGAGAATTATACATTTTCATCTGAAGGCAACTAGTGGAAGACTGGCTACCAGGCGGGTAGGACTAGGATCTTAAAGCTGATGCTTACGGTGACATACCTACTGCAACAAGGACACACTTCCAACTAGTGCCACTCCCTGGGCCAGGGCCAAGAATATACAAACCATCACATTCCATTCCCTGGCCCCCAGAGGCTTGTTCAAACATATGATTCTATGGGGGCCATACCCAAACATAGCATAATGCAAAATACATGTACTCCAACTTCAAAAGTCCCCAGTCTATAGCAATCTCAACAATGTTAAAAGTCCAAAGTGTAGTCTCTTCTGAGATTCATCCAATCACTTAACTGTAATCCTCAAAGCAAGACAGGAAACCAGCTGGGCAAACTCCAAACTCTGCATCTCCATGGCTGATGTCAAACGGTCTTCAGATCTCCAACTCCTCTTCCATCATTGTTGACTACAACAAGCTTCTTTCTCCTGGGCCGTTTCCACTTCCTATTAGCAGCTATCCTTAGCAGATAGCTCATGGCTCTGGCATCTTGAACATCTCCAAGGCAACTTCAATGTTAAAATCCACACATGATCTTCTAGGCTCCTCCGAAGGGCTGGCATCACTTCTTTATCTCTGCCCTCTGTAGCACTCTAAGCTCAGGTTGATCCACTCCACTACTGCTGCTGTTCTTGGTCATCATCACAAAATACTGGCATCCCAATAATATGGGGTCTTCTACTACAACTAGGTTTCACCAGTAGCTTCTTATAGGCTCTCTTCATGGTGCCAAGTCTCAACTCCTTTGCATGACTCATTCAGTCCTGAGCCATCAATTGCAACTGAGGCCTTCCATGGCCTCTCACAGTGCTGAGCCTGAGCTTCTCTTCATGAGCCCTTCACGTCTTTAAATCCAGGGTCACCGGTGACTCTTACCCAAACATAACATAATGCAAAATACATGTACTCCAACTTCAAAAGTCCCCAGTCTATAGCAATCTCAACAATGTTAAAAGTCCAAAGTGTAGTCTCTTCTGACTCACTTGGACATTACCAAGTCCAGCTGCAGCACAGGTACAACCTTGGCTATCTCTGGAACAGCTTCTCTGTGCTCTCAGAAAACACTTCCCAGAAGATTTTACCTCAGAGATGCTGGATTCTTCTTACTCACCACTAATTTCTTAGCTCCAGCTGACCAGCCTCAAGCTCAGCCTCAGCCTCAGCTGTCCCAGGAGTCCTTCCTATTTTTTCACTCTAAAGCCAGAGCCACATGGCTGAGCTGAAGCTGCCTCGTTCTGCTGCTTGCAGGAGCTGGGACACGGCCCCTTCTTTCTATTACATTGTTGCTGGCTTCCTCTATTCTGACTCCTTCACTGCCTAAGCTTGGGCGTCATGGAAGTTGCTCTGTACATTGACCTTGAACTCAGAGCTGTGCATGCCTGGCTCCTGATATTAAAGGTGTGGAACACTATGCCAGGATCTAAACTTAGATGCTTAGGATCTTGCCCCAAAGTCCCAATCCCTTAATTTGCTATATCCTTGAACAGGATTCAGTTCCACTTTACTTCCTGGTACCCCTTTAATACTCAAAGCATATTTTGTCTATTTTTCCTTTCTCAGCTTGCTAGACTTGTTTAAAATGCTCTTCATGGGACTTAACCAGACAACAGTCTCTGCTGGACTTTTTGAGACTTCCTTTGTCCATGCAATTAATATAAATCTCTTTACCTTAGCCTCAGGCAGACTCTTCAGACAAGGGCAGAAGGTAGCCACATTCATCAGCAAAATACCACAGAAACAGTCACTAGGCCACATAGTGAAGTTCTCCACTGAAATCTCTTGGGTCAGGTCTCCACAGTTGAAATCACTCACAGCAACACAGTCTTCCATATTCATACTAGGTTAGCTCATTAAGCCCCACTTAAAACATTCCATGGCTTTTCAAATCCAAATTAACCAAATCCACATTCTTCTAATCAAAAACATGGTCAGGCCTATCACATCAATACCCTACTCCTCATACCACCTTCTATATTAGTCAGGGTTTTACTGCAGTGAACAGACACCATGACCAAGGCAACACTTGTAATGGACAACATATATTTGGGGCTGGCTTACAGTTTCAGAGGTCCAGTCTATAATCATCAAAATGGGAGCATGGCAGCATCCAGGCAAGCATGGTGCAGGCAGAGCCGAGAGTTCTACATCTTTATCTAGCAGAATACTGACTTCCAGACAGCTAGGATGAAGGTGTCAAAGCCCACACCCACAGTGACACACCTACTCCAGCAAGGCCACACCTTCTAATAGTACCACTTCCTGGGCTGAGCATATACAAACCATAACATGAGTTAGCCCAGCATGGGCTAAAATATATGCTTCTGATACATGGGAAATCTTCAACATAAGCTACTTTCTTGTAGGTCTCTCTCTGTAGCTTTGCTTTATTAGTTTTTTGTTCTCTTCCCTTTTGCCCTATATCTCCACCTCCCTCATGCAAGTGAAATATTTGCTTATTCCCAATATCTATACATGATTTCTTTCTTTACCCACTATCCTATGTTCTACATCCCTTATAGAATATGAGTTCATTAACTATTAACAGTTACATTGCTACTTCATGAACACACACACACACACACACACACACACACACACACACACACACACACACACTCCATCTCTTTTATACCTTAAATACCTTATTCAATTGAAAGGATTTAAAAGGGAGCAGTGAGTGTGTACTGACATTTTTATTGGAAATTTCATCAGGAAGCACTCCATAGATGGTCAGGTGATCAGAAAGGGCATAGCGGCAAATGGACAAAGGTGTGAATTTCAAAAAGAGCTAATTGTTTTCAAAGTAACTTATTATTTGACACAACTTCTGAGAGTCAGGAATTCAGGAGGAGCTTGGCTGAAGCTTCATACTCAGGCTTTTTCTGGACTTGTGCTGTTAGATGATGGGAGTATCTGGAAGCTTGACTGGACTTCTGACTCACTCATGTGGCCATTTAGCAAGGCATTTCACAAACTTACTATATAGACTTCTTTTTAGAAATGCCCACAATATGGCTTCTTCCAGAGCAAGGATTCACTAAGAGAAAAATAAGCACACATATGTGACCAAGAAATTATACTGATGTCATGGTTAGTGTCCACTTTACTAGATTGATCATATATATGGAACTCAACCCTATATCTTATGCATGGAAAACTATACTGAGGAAAGAATACCACTGGGACTCTCTTAAGGCTAGCTGGCAGGACTTGATATAGCTAAGCTGAGAAGTCTTTATTCCGAAGGAATAGTGTTTGTCCTTATAAATGAAATTGTTGCTACATAGTTGACAACAAAGTAATTAAACTTTAAATATGAGATTTGAGAATGCGCTACTACTATGAATGAGTACTGTTCATCTCCAACCACAAAACTAAAGGTCCTTGCCTACAGTTACACCCCATGATATATAGAGAACGAAGTTTTGTTCATTTGCTTTTCTCATTTCTGTTAAGATCTGATTTTGATCTTTCCTTTTACTCATTCAGATTATTTTGAAGATAAAATGAACAAAGAGACAGAGACAGAAAATTCTTCAGCAGTGGATTCAGAAAACTTTGGTGAAACCATTGATATCTTAAATATGGTAATTATTTCCTGGCTATTAAGATATGAGTTATGTGAATTTTAATTCCTTGTGTGAACTGGTATATATATACTTTTTATATTCCTTTATATGTAAAAAGCTGATAGTTACTATTTAATATAGTACATATTAATATTAGTGAGGTTCACTGTGACCTTTGATCATGTGTACCCTCCCTTTCACCCTCTCTCCCTACCTACTCTAATTCCTTTCTGCTAGCCTCCATTTCTTTCATTTAACAGTCTCTGAATGGACTCTAGCCAGTCTGAGCATGGCAAACATGGCCTTGCCCTTCTCCCCCATTCCCTCTGCCTTGCTAAAAACAGTTGGATTAAATTCCTAAAGCCAAGGTCTATTCCCTTATTTAGCTACTTCTTCCTAAGCAATGAAAAGCCCCTCTGGTGGCTACCTTAATTAACCTGCCCAATTCATCATCCTAACACAGCTTTCTCCTTGTACCTTTAAAGCCTGCCCTTTTCTTGTGTGCCACATGTGTCTCCTCTATTCAGAGTCAGTCCTTTGTCTCCCAGGACAAATACCCTCCTCCCTCTCCTTGTTCCCTTCCCCTTCTCCCTCATCCTCTACCTCCTGTCTTTGACTCTTATTCCTTGTCCTTTGTCTCTCTGCAGCAAATAAATCTCCTTTGTGCTGAGAACATGGTCTTGGGGTCCTGAGACAATACTGATCCCTTTACCCTCCCTTGAATTTAGTGATTTGATGGTCACTGAAAACTATAATTTAGCCTCCATGTTTTTATGTAATGGATATGGTTTTCCCTGCTATTGATTTCTATTTTTTTCTCTTTTATTCCATATGGTCTGATAAGAAGTCAGACATTAAAATGTTTTTGAATTTTGTACAGGTCTATTTTAGAATAAGTACTGTAAATGGATGTCAAGAAATGTGCATTCTACGTCTTTTAAAATATGTTAAATCTACTTGATCTAGAATGTAATTTATCAGTAACAATACTCTTTTGACTGTTTCCTTGGATAAGAATGCACTACTGAACTCACCACGATTATTGTAGTGGAGCCAATTTTATTAAAAAAAAATTGATTGCTTCAGTATTTGATGTGTGTGTGTGTGTGTGTGTGTGTGTGTGTGTGTGTGTGTGTGTGTAAAATGTCTTTTTGATGAATTTTTCCATTGATCAATATGTGGTGACAGTCTCAGTTTCTAATGTTGGGTTTCAGTATTTTTCGTTAGCTATTAGTATAGCTACTCCTGCTTATGTGCAGATTCACTTTGAAATAAATTTCCATTCCTTTCAGTTCTCTCTATGTTTTGTTGATGCAAGGTTTGTTGTTTGCATAAAGCATGTTGCTCATTATTTTGTTAAATCAAGTCACACAGTTGGTGTCTGTTAATTGGTAAACTGACACTACTTACATTTGGGTTACTATTGAAAAGTGTGTATATGTTGCTGATTTATTTCCAAAAACGAAAGAAGTCAGTTAATTTCTTCTTGTTGTAGACTGTCTTTCTCTCATCCTAGAAGTGGTGGTTAACTATACTGATAATATTTCTCATATGTATGCCTAGTCCTATAGCAAGACAAATGTATTCTTTTTCATGCTTTCATGGTTGTGGTCGCCAGTTTTAGTCTTCTAGGTAAAACATGACCTTGTTTTCTGAGATGCTTACATGGCTTATATTAGTACAGACTTAGGATTTTGAAGGACAACCCTGCTAGGAGTCTTAGGGTTCCTATTGCTGTGATGAAACACCATGACTAAAGTAAGTTGGGAAGGCAAGGGTTTTTATTTCACATTTCACTTACAGTTCTGTGTATCAGTTCATCATCAAAAGCAGTAGGGCAGGGCACTGGAGGCAGGAGCTGCTGCAGAGGCCATGGAGAGGTGCTGCTTACTGGCTTGCTCCCCTGGCCTGCTCAGCCTGCTTTGTTTGTAGAACCAAGGATCATTAGCCACACTGGACTAGGCCCTCCCACATCAATTACTAATTGAGAAAATGTCCTACAGGCTTGATTATAGTCTGATCTTATGGGGACATTTTCTTAATTGGGGTTTCCTTTTCTCAGATGACTTTAGCTTATGTCAAGTTGACATGAAACTAGCTAACACACAAGCTGTTGCAATTTCGATTGGCAATTATTTTTTCTATTAATTAAATGAATTATCATTCCATTCTCCTTAGTCTTTAGATCCTGCTGATAAATCTTATCTTATTCTAATTGATGTGCCTTTAACTGTAACTGAGTGTCTTTCTCATAGCTTGTTTGCTGTTGGTTGATTTTGAGGTGAGGGTCTCATTCTGTAGCCATTTTGTCTGAGAATTCACTCTAGTCAAGTTTGCCCTTGAACTTATGATGGCTTAAAGGCCACAGCCTTTATGTTTTTATATTGAGGTCCCCACATTTGTTGGAGTGGATGTGTCTTACACTACTATATGAGATCTTCCTTAGTAAGCACCCCTTTCCTTATGGTATAACCTAAGGTCTCAGTTTATTGTTAGTGCTGATTTCAATTGCAATTGAGCTTCCTAGGATAAAGTGCTTGTAGGATATTTAGCAGTGATCAGTTTTTGACCTGATGTGTGTACAATGTCAGTCTGGTAAACCTACTTCTCTCTGTACATTCACATGAGGCTATCATACAGAATCTTACACAACTCTGCTTCTCTAGCTTCTGACAGTTGGGTTCTAAAGATTCCTATTTTCAAGGAAAGCTCTTTCCTTCCCACCCAACATTGTATTCTAGTTCCCTACTGCACAGAATTCTCAGGGGACATTGTGTCAGCATGTCTTCTTCCTGGCCAGCTAATACCTATTGAGCTAATGCAATATTGCTTACTAACTGTTGGGGAGGCATGAGCAAACATGTATTCATTACATGTAGAGAACTAACAACAGAAGAAAGGAACAGTACTACGAAAGTGCAACTTGGTGGCCCAATGAATTTATTATGGGTTACTTACAGGAATCTGGATGAGGAGTTAAGTACAAATGTATAGATGATTTTATGGTCCATTATAAAAATGCTATTTCTGAAAAATCCTGTGTGTGTGTGTGTGTGTGTGTGTGTGTGTGTGTGTGTGTGTGTGTGTGTATGTGTGTGTGTGTGTGTGATGCTGCCCAACAATTGGTGCGTCTCTGGAACTCCCTTGCTAACGTGAAGGTGACTCAGCAGGCCAGAGAGCCTCCTCTAACCAGTAGTCCTTACTGTTTATGTAACCTGGAAGGAGGGACTGGGGGAATCTCATAAGTTTCACTGACTACTCGAGAGTTGTGATTTCTTTCCTTTCTAAGTCTTAGTGAGCTTCTCTTCAAGGTGGAATGCTTTGATTAGAAGGAAATTGCTACACAACATGACTGCAAAGATAGGAAAATATAGGAGGCTTTTATTCCCAGAGCCATTGATCTTAGTAAACCATCACACGATAGCTCTCCAGTTGCAGCACCTAAGAATAATCTTGGACATATGGAGAAGTTCTCCAGAGAGAGCTTTCTGTGCTGATTTTAAGTCTCCTGTCTATCCTGACTGTGTCTTCCCCAGCCCACGAGAGTAATTTCTTATAGTTCTGAAGGTGATGAATGGTAATTAGTGCCACAGCTGAAAGAAGCCAAATGTAAGCTCACAGACTCAGAAAGACACAGAGCACATTGCTTTCTCTCATGCATGGACTCCTGACTGCAAAGAAAAAGATGATCTGAAAATAGCATAGGACCCTTTCGGGGCAGTGGCATGAGAAGGTGGTAGAAGGATGTGTGTGGCTGAAGCACACGCTATGCATGCATGAGAATGCCATGATGAGACAGAGTTCTTGTTGAATCAGGAATAGTTGTATCTTTTTACATCTAGGCCTATAAAGAGGGAAACCAGAAATCTGTTAGCATATGCCAGGCATTTCCATGTCCCCGAGTTCCAAAGTTGGCCCCAGTGGAGTTCACCAGGGCATTTACCCTCCCAGGGTGCCCCCTCCCAGCCAACTGCCATGTGAGTGTTCTTTGAGACACCTCTTTGCTGGACTCCATCTCTAAGAATCTGTCACTACAGTATTACATTCTGCCACCCACCTTTCTTCAGTTCATCCACCTAATGAACTAGGAAAGGCTCCTCTTTTGCTTCTAATATTGAAAAGTTGGAAGGCACCAGCTTACTTTAGTCTCTATCTTGCATATTAAGTCTATTTGTGATGTTCTAAGTAGCTTTTCTCTCCTCATATCATAAGTATGGCAGTGTGGATAGATTATATTAATGCCTGAGTTTCATTACATTCATTATTCATTTGTAGTTTTCCATTTATCTAGAAGATATATTTTTATTTATTTCAGACACATATGATGACCACGAGTTCCAATGAGAAGTCATTAGATTTTTCACCAATTCAAAAACAGCAGGTATAACACACATAGCTGTTATTGTTGTTGTTATATTACTATTATTATTGTGGGTAAGATTGGTTTTAATTATTTCTTTGAAAACTTTTTGGAAAGAAGACAAAAAGGTAAACATTCACTTACATTGAAATTTAAAAGACAAAATTGCACCGTAGATGACTCCTATTTGGTTTCTTTTATTGGTGGCTATTTCCTCAAAGAATTTCACTGCTGGAATTGGCTCTTCCAGTTCTTTACCTACCCTATGATGATGATCTTTTTCAACTAAGCAATAGATAGTCATCTTAACTCTTACTTTGGGGAAGAGGCTAATATTTATCAGAATGGATCTCTGAATTTGGTTGTGAGTGACTTTGCATGAGTCGCTATGCCGACTTATCTGGATAATATACACATGTTGCTAGCTCTAAAACTTTATGGTTTTTTTGTTTGTTTTTTTTTTGTTTTGTTTTGTTGTTTTTTTTAGTGTTAACTAGTTGACGATCATTTTGTAGTAATTGAATTTGATGTTATTTATCAAGGAAGGATTAGCAAATAAACAGGATTAAAATGAAAGTTGGAAGTTAGTAAGAGGCTGTAAATGGGTAAGAAGAGATTTTAGTTAGTAACAATGTTAGTAGCAAAAAAGAAAATCCAAAGAACAAAAACCAGTCTGTGGTTTCCACAACCTTAGATGAAGGAGATCTGCTCTGCAGACAGCGTTTTTTCTTTTAATAACTTTAGGGGCCAAAGAACTAAAGCTCTGAGGTGTTTGGTAGTTACTAAGGTAAAGCAGTTAACTGTGATATTTGACCTTGGAGATTATATAATTTCTATTTGCTACTGCCTTTGCTACCTCCGTAGTCTAAACATTCTTAAAGAGAATGGAATGTAGAAATGGAAATCCCCTTTCTAAAGACTGATGTATCGTCCATATTTCACAGACCACTTTTATATTAGATTCTGTCAGGCCTACTTTAGTGAGTAAAAAAGATTGTATTTGTTATACTACTTCTGAATATTAGCTTGTTAATTCATAACTCCTATTTTTAAGAATTTATTTGGTGAATACTAATGAAGCACTAGATGCAGCATGTTTCCCAGTTTGTAAAGTTTGACTTAATGAGCCTTAAGTACATGTGAGCTTGTAGATGCCAATGTAAAATATCTGTGATGCTTTGTCAACTAATAATAGTATGATGGTTACTTCAAAAACTTTACAGAATCAAGACACGGTTGAGAAAGTGGTGGAAAGTACACCGTGCACTGAAAATGAGGATAGTTATGAATATGAAGAAATGTCAAAAATAAAAGAAGGGACAGTGTACAAACAATATTTAGCAAAAGGGATCTTCATGATACGAGCACCTGAGATTCTGGGAACATTTTCAGATGAGGAAGGGGGTAATAGCCTAGACCAGGAGGAGCTGCAGGCCTTCACTGGTGTAAAAAGTGAGCAAGTGGGAAAGGAACGTGATGAAGAAATAGACTCTGAGAAGAAAACTCAGGCGATGGAAATGGCAGATTTGAAAAAGGTTAGAGAAAGTCAAGAGAACTCAAAATCAGATACGTTTTTTGATGACTTACCAGATAAAGACATGAATTTTGAGAGTGAAGACCATAAAGATATTGCTGAGGAAAGGAAAAGCAGTGAACAGAATATGGTCTTTGACAGTGAAACAGAGTTGGTAGAAGAGCCAGACAGTTACATGGAATGCGAAAAGCACAGCGAGCAGGACAGTGCTGAGGAGTCGGAGCAGCACAAGCTGGTAGACTCTGGCATCGAAGAGAAGGATGACGACGAAGTGGAGACTGAGCACTACCTATGGTACAGCAGGAAGTGTGCTGAGCAGGCGACCGAGAATGAACTCAGGGCAAACAGATTTCTCCCAAAGTACGATCTTAAGCATGACCACTTGTCAGGGATACCCGAGGAGCAGGAGGGAGCAGAGGATGCGGAAGGAAACGTAGTAGTGGAGCAAGAGGTACAGGCACAAGAGGAAAATATGGAATTGGAAGGAGACAGAGAGGAAGCAAAGGCAGAAGCCCTGTCAGATGTCATTACAGAAAAAGAGGTGAGTGAAAGCGAGGGAGAGTCAGTGGGTGACAGTGGGTCTGAGGGTGAAAGGGGTCAAATCCGTGAGAAGGGTAGTTTAGGAGTACAGCAGTGGCAAAGGGGACAGGAAAAGCAAGAAAGGAGGAATGGTAAGGGTAAACAAAGGCACATCCTGGATATGGAAGAGAAGGAAGAGGATGAAGGGTGGGAGAAAGGGGGTGAGGGAGGAGAGGAAATGGAGAGGAATGAAGGAAACCGAGAGGAAAGAAACCAAGAGATGGAAGAAAGAGAAGCAGGGGATGAAGGAAGTGAAAAAGAAGATGAAGAGGAGAAGGAAGAGGAGGAGGAGGAGGAAAAGGAGGAGGAGGAGGAAGAAAATCCAGACGAGAGGGGAGAAGAAGGAGAGGAAGAGGGAGAAGGCACATCAGAGGGAGCAAAGTAGGGGGAGGAGGAAGGAGATAGGCAAGAGAAAGAAGGGGGAGGGAGGGGAAGGAAAGGCAAGAAGATGAGAAAGAAAGAGAGGAGCTAGAACGGGAGGAGGAAATAGAGGAATGGGAGGAAGGGGGAAGGAGAAGAAGGGGGAGAGGAAGCAGGAGGGTGGAAGAAGGGGAAGAGAGGAAGAAGGGGGAGAAGAGGGAAGCAGGAGGTGGAAGAAGGGAGAGGAAGAAGGGGAGAAGAGGAAGCAGGAGGAGTGGAAGAGGGGAAGGAGAGAAGAAGGGGAGAAGAGGAAGCAGGAGGGTGGAAGAAGGGGAAGGAGAGGAAGAAGGGGAGAAGGGAAGGAGGAGGAGAGGAGAAGGAGAGAAGAAGGGAAGAAAGGGGAGGGGGGGAGAGAAGAGGGGGAGGAAGAGGAAGGGGAGGGAGAGGAAGAGGGAGGGAGAGGATGAGGGGAGGAAGAGGGAGAGGGGGAGGAAGAAGGGGGGAGGAGGGAGAGGGGGAGGAGAGGGGGAGGAAGAGGAAGGGGAGGAGAGGAAGGGGAGAGAGAAGGGGGGGAGGAAGAGGAAGAGGGAGGAGGAGGAAGAGGGGAGGGAGAGGATGAGGGGGAGGGAGAGGAGGGGAGGGAGAGGAAGGGGAGGGAGAGGAAGAGGGGAGGGAGAGGGAAGAGGGGAGGGAGGGAAGAAAAAGAGGAGGGGAGGAAGAGGAAGTGGAAGACGATGGGGCAGATGATGGAGAAGAGCTAGAAGACAAGGAGGGAGAAGGTACAGAGGAAGAAGATGAGGAAGAGGGACAAGAGGGGGAAGAAAGAGAAAGAGAAAAGCGTGGACGTTGTGAGGACCATGTGGAGGAAGAAGGGGAATACAAGGAGGCAATTGGAAAAGTGGCTGAAAATCAAAGACGGGAAGACAGAAAACAGTCCCCAAAAGTGAGTAAAATTAACAGGTCTATGAAATATGGCAGACACGGCACATACCCAGAAAAGTCCATTACTAACCCAGAGAGACGGGGGAAAGAGCAGACACCTAAAATGCCAATGGAGTCCAAACAACTTTTAGAGAATGGGCTCCCAGATTCCAAAAGGTTCTGGAATGATGTTTTACCACTTTATTTGGAATTGAAGTAATAGACTCAATTCGACCTGATTATGACCAGGGTTGTCATTTGTGTGCCTAATGCATAATAGGTATGCTCATTACATCTTATTAAACAGATCCATTACTATGGTACTTTATATGTGGTTAAAACACAGACAACTGATGACATTTGTACTAAGGTGTCAAAGGCAACAGGAGACAATGTTAAGTCTTGATTCCTGCTAAACTCATATCTTATGTTCTGCCCCCAAATTACTAATCCCTAACTAAAAAATATCATTAAAAGGCCCTTTGTTATACTTAACATTGTATATTGCTCATTAATAACAAGCTTATATGCTGAAGCCTACTATAAGTACTATGTCTATAAAATCCAGTCTCTTTAAAACAGTACAGATGTTTCAGGGTTATCAAACTTCTGATTTCTAATAGATATTTTAGTACCCCTTTTCAGTCTCTATGACCTAAAATATTTTTTGTAAGAAGTGATGATAACTTAAAACTAAGGTGAGAAATTCATATTTTAAGAAATGACATTTGTAATTTTTTGTACCCTTTGATAAAAATCTATAAAGTGACAGCTATGCTCAGGTCTTAGAGGCGTACTGCTATGATCTCTTGAGATTGCTGCCTAGGCACCTGACAGGATAGCTTATGAATGAGTAACCTGAACATATAATAGAGGGGCTCGGAGAAGCTCAGTCGTCCCAAGAACGACTCATTTGTCTACTCTTAAAAGTGATAACTTCAATGTCTCCTGTCCTCTGTAACATTGACGATTTTAAACTCAAGCGATTTCTGTACTAACTCTGTTGTCAGACCTTCCATTCTCGTTGTGTGTTCTGTGGCCTCAATGGATTTTTCACTGACTTCTGTAATTCTCTTTGTTGCTTATCAGAATGCTTCAAGTAAAATAAAGATTAAATTTATTGTTTGTGGAGGAAAAACTGTCTAAATTAGATAGTGAATTTCTAAAAGTCGCATTTGATTAGTTTTATATAATGTAGCTATTTTGCTTGTGTATTCTTAACTTTTTTTCCAATTGATTTTCTCTCTCAGCTTGCTCCATACCTTCACTGTAAATGTTGTGTAGTTGAACTCCATACCTTTGATTCTCTAAGGATGAGCATGAGATAGACAGGAATCAAATGAAGTAGCATTTCCTGAGAGCAGTCTATAAATTAGAACTTGCTACGGAGGTAGCAGGTAGCATCCCTAAATAATGGGCTACATTGATTTGACACTGCTGTCCTTGGCCAAAGTCTACCATATTTATTATTTGTAGAGTAGAATTAGTCATATGCTAAGGTGTATGTACCAAAAGTGATTAGTAATAGTTTTGAAATGATTAAATAAAAGGGGTGGCAGGCATGAGGTTTATAAGAGAATGCCAGGGAAATAAGAATCTCAACTTCCTCTTATTCATATCAAAGGTGGGGTCGGGAGGGCATTGGTTTTCCATGAAGAGAATCAGCCAGGAGTACTGAAGGTATGTTCTAAAAGTACATCTGTTTCACTGTTTCACTGATAGAGAGAGCCACTTTCAAGCAGCATTTCTCACCTGTTTCATTACATTTCCCTGCTCCGAAACGTGCGGTTCCCGAAGTAATGGTTCCTACAAGATACAGTCAAAAGAGCATTTATATAGTCATTTTGCCTCCAGGCCCTACTGACAACTTGTGCTTTCAAGGTGTTACCAAGAATCACCAGCATCTTTGTCTTTGTAAATGTCTGCTTTGGTTTTTCTTTGTTTTTGTTTGTTTGTTTTAAGAAACATACAGAATTAGGATGTAAGACTTAAGGAATTCCATAGGAGCAGCATTGTTAGAGATGTGTCACACCATAATTCCTGCTATCCCTATTCCTCAGTTTAAAACAGAAGCCTTAAGTTTAGTCCCAGGAATCACCTAGTCTTCAAGCAGTTAGATGGAAGGGAGCAGTAGCCCTAAACAAAGCACACTGCCCTTCTCTGCCCAGTGTACCGCTAACACTTAGTAAATCATGCATTGTGTCAGGCCTAATGCACTCTAAAGTTTATAGATAGGAGTTTGTTGGTGGTTAGTGATACATTGAGACGGGTATAAAAGAATACACACTCTCATAAGTAGAGGTTATCATTATACTTGTATAACCCTCATTGTTAGAGAAAAGAAACAAGTAAAGGATAAGACAACTTGGCCCCTCCTGCCTTGGCAGCTGCTTACATAGACCTCAAGAGTTTGCTCCGCCTTGTTTGTTTTTCAGATAGGGTCTCTCACAGCCTAGGCTTGCTTAGAAAGTACTTGGCTTACTGTGTAGCCAAGGATGACCTTGAACTTCGAGCCTCCTGTTGCTACCTTGCCAGTGCTGGGATTACAGGCATGGTAAATCTGCTAGTTGTTCGAGCGCTTGCTTTACTTCACTGATCATTACTGGGGTAAATGTGAGGCGTTATCTCTGTAGAATCCCTTGAGTTACAGTTTCCTAATGTGGACTCTGGCCAAAGGGGCTTTCAGGTAAGCTGCAAAGAATTTCCGCAGAGCATCTCCGGGTGTTCTACAACAGCCCTCAAGGTGAGTAATGCTAAAGTGTGTTTTGGTCGATAATGATTGACTGTAGACATTAGTTTACATGCGTGTGTGCTCTCTCCAACCAATGAAGGTGCTGTCATCTTTTTCCTCATTCTTTTCATTGTGAAAATTCAATGTCCTATGGCATGATTAGCTCTTAACATATAGCTTAATATCTGGTACATCCAGTATTTATGTATCTGGCCTCTCAAAGGCCATCCTCAAGTCAGATAGACCTTAAGAAGGAAGTCAGGTGTTAATCCACCTCCCACAACCCACTTTTTCTCTGTCTTAACTATCAGGAGGACTAAAAGTAGTTCTCCAAAGAACACTTGGTGCTTCTGCCAGGACTATTTCTTTTCTGTTTTTTAAACCTTTTTTCTTTTTAATTCTATGCCTAACTTAACAATGCTGTTTGTTTTTCTACCTGTATATATTTAGCCAAAGCTGCACTAAGATGATACTTGAGCTTCAAAATACATGTATACCTTGATTTTAAAAAGAGACTAATTAAAGAGACGAAAACATTGTGTCTTAGATATCAAGACATAAGCTATGACCCCTGATTTCAGAGGACCCTAGAAGCCAACAGGAAATTCATTAGTACAGTAGTGTGTGTTAGCAGAGTGACTTTTGAATCTTGTTAAGTAGAACTTAACCAGCAAAGGGCTTTATATACTCATACAGAATGTTACAGGAAAAAGAATATATTGACTACACTTGAAGGTTTGTAAGGCTCTTCTGGTGGCGATATGAAAAATGATTTGAAGCAGGCAGGAGTAAAGTCAGTAGACCAGGTAAAGAATGAACTGGACATGGGATAGGACATGGGATGAAGACATGGGCTTGTGTATCAGAGAGTTTGTGGGTAGTCAGGACAAAGATGTAGTTGGGAGGGAAGGGGAAGGTGAAAGCTTTCTTTTTTCTGTTAAACTCTGTATATTATTACTGTTTACAATAGAAAATTAAATGTCAAGATCTTGGTCTGATATACATTGCTTTTCTCTCAGGTTACATACAAAGCTTGTGTTGAAGAACCGAGGTTCCCTCTGTTGTTGTCTTTTAAAAGACCAGAAGTTAATAAGAAAAAACTGACCAGATAACATAAGAGGAAGATGTGCTGCAGCTGAAGGATGAAAGCTTTCTTTTTTCTGGCCTAGAAAACTGAGTAGAAACAGTGCTGTTCACAGTGACTGAAAATAAGGGAAGAGGAGCAGTCTGGGAGACCGTTCTGCATTTGCTAGCTTCCAGTGGTCTCCAGGAGATGTTCAGTGTGAGGGCCGGCAGATGTGTCTGGAGCTCAGGAAAGGTCACTGGGGATCAGTAGCTTGTCCATGTACTTAGCTGCTCTAGTGAGAGCTTCTCTTCTGTGAATAGAACTGTTCAGGCAAGATCCATGGCAAATGTCAGGGAGTGGTTAGATGTGGTTCTTCTCAACTTGTGGGTCATAACCCCTTTGAGGGTCACATATCAGGTATCTGTATAACACATATTTACCTTATGATTCACAACAAGAGCAAAATTGTGGTTATGAAATAGCAATGAGACAGTTTTATAGCTGGGAGGCCACCACCACATGAGGAACTGTGTTAAAGTGGCTCAGCATTGGGAAGGCTGAGAAGCACTGGGTTAGGGTAAAAGAACAGCAAGGAAGTTGATGAATGGAACTTGTAGAAAATGTGAGAGGTATATTCTAAGGAAAATGCTACCCAAGCTAAGAAGGGGTTTCAAGGAAGGATTGATGGCAGCAAAGGAACATCTTGGGGGTGGAAGCCTAGAGCCAACACTGAGAGTGACAAAAGCAGCAGAGCTCCAAGGAGTTTGCCTTGCACAAAATCAGAGTCTGAACTGTATTTTACATTCTGAAAATTACCAGACAACTGCTGGCATGCTTCTTGGATTAGGAAGGGAGATGTACAATGCAGGGGCTTGCATACTTTCGATAAAACTCCCTGAGTGAATTTGCAGTTCATACAAACAGTGACACGAGACCAGGATGTTCTTGTTGGGAATTTAGGAAATAAAATAATCTGCAGTGTTTGAAACATCAGTGCATAGGGAAAACATGGCTCTTCTGATCTCCAAATTACTTGGACAGATTTGGGGAAGACCAGAACCATGGTAGTCCGACAATCCTGGGAAAGAGCTTTAATTTTAATATTTAAGGCACAGAGAAATGGATCGCAATCAGACGGCTAGCCTAAAATATATGACCACAAAAAGAAAAGCAATGAGAATGGTAGAGAACAAATGTAAAACTGAGAATAAAAATGCCAGTCACCCCAGTGTACAGTTCCCTGAATATTGCATTCACACTTGTAGTCTTGCTTCTCAAACTGGAATGTATACATAGTTACAGTAAAGGTTAGGAATGAAATAGCGAATCATGCATAGAAAGAAAGAAGACTTTAAATAAAGTGGTATCATAAGAAGAATGCAGAGATCAAACTGGCAGCTTGTAGGCATTCTCTAGCCTGTACACTTTATTTTTGCTTCCTGTGCAAATGAGTTAATTGGAATTGTTTGTCAGTATTGAAATATAAACAGAACATACACACACACACACACACACACACACACACACATATATATCACACACACATATATATATGTGTGTGTGTGTATGTGTGTGTATAATGAGTGGGATCAATTTCTTTGTGCTTTAAACACAAAATTATAGATAGATAGATAGATAGATAGATAGATAGATAGATAGATAGATAGATTTGTTTTGTTTTCAAATAAAATAAAGCAGACCAAATTATTTTTTAAAATAAAGCCCTATAAATCAAGTTAGTAAAAAATGGTTAATCAATTAAACTAAGTATTTGATTTGGCTCACTGTCTGAAGTCCAGTTTATAGCAACAGTGAGATGTTAATGATACTTGTGAGAACACACCATATTAAACACTGGCAACAATGAAAAGCCAACTCTACTGTGAACAATTAGATACTTTTCTTCAAGATTTGATTTGTTATGTTAAGCATTAAATTACCCAATGGTGAGCTAAAAAAATTCAATCTTTAATTTCATTTCAAAAATTCTTTAGTTGCATTCCAAAAACTCTATTGTATGCTAGTATATTAAAAGCTTTAAAAAAAACTATGCCATGGACTGACCCTGGACTCTGACCTCATAGGTAGCAATGAATATCCTAGTAAGATCACCAGTGTAAGGGGAAGCCCTGGGTCCTGCTAAGACTGAACCCCAGAACGTGATTGTTGGGGGAGGGCAATGGGGGGAGGATGGGAGGGAACACCCAAAGAAGGGGAGGGGAGGATTAGGGGATCTTGCCCAGAAACCGGAAAGGGAATAACACTAAATGTAAATAAGAAATACTCAAGTTAATAAAAAAAAAACTATGCAATTTTGCCTAAAATGTTTAACATTTTTGTTTACAGAATCAAGTGGTGTTTTTTGACATTTTAATAATCACATTTCTCTCTTCCCCTTCCTTCCTGCAAACCTTCCCATATACTACTCCTTGCCCCCCTTCAATGGGCTTCCATTTTCATTGTTATTATATGCATGTATATATATATATGTATATTCCTAAATATAATCCACCCAATCTGTCTAATATTAACTTATATATATGATTTCAGGACTGACCATTCAGTATTGGATAACCAGTTTCCGTACACTTCCATTGGGAAGACTATCTCCCACTTTGGGCATGCCTCAAGTTCTTTGTGTGGGATTGAGCCCTTGTTAGCTTTTCCCTGTCCTCTTTGGAATGTCTATTGGTATCTTTATCTAGCTCATGTTTAGGCTGTCATGTTAGTGAGACTTTATGGGTGTCACTTCTCATACTACTAAGAGATACACTCTCAAAGCAAAGTCCCTGATCCTCTGGCTCTTAGGGTTTTTTGTTTTTTTTTTCTCAATCTTGGTAGATAACTCTTTTTTTCATATATTTTTTTCTTGGATATTTTTTATTTACATTTCAAATGTTATTCCCTTTCCCGGTTTCCCGGACATCCGGACATAAGTCGCCTATCCCAGCCTTCCCCCGTTCTTCTATAAGGGTGTTCCCCCTCCCCAACCACCCCCGCTTCCCACCCTCAACAATCCTCTTTTCCAAAATGTTCCCCGAGCCTTAGGTGTGAGAGTGTATTACAGATGTGTCAGTTGGAACTGGACTCCACAACCCTGGATTTTGATTGTGTGTGTGTGCTTTGGCTGTGAGTGTATTTGTGTGTATTTTGTAATGGTCTCCATCTGTTGCAAAGAGAAGTTTATTTGATAAATGGTGAGGACTACATGTATCTGTGGGTATAAAGACAATTGTCTATATTGTTATTAGTTACTGTGTTAGTTTAGTAAAGTAGTAGTTATTGGTTCTCTATCCCAAACTCCCCACTAGCACTGAGCACTTAGCTAAATTTTTCAGTCACGGGCATGGCCTCCCCTGTTGAACAGGTCTTAAGTTCTTATACCACTCTTGGGGTGTGGTGCCATGCGGATCACTGTTGTGGTTCATAGGCCCCATAGCTGGGTAGGAGTATTGGTTTCACTCTTGCATAGTGCCTTCTGGTACAATGGAAGCTCAACTTCATGGAGAGGACATTAGTTAGTTCACAGAAGCCTCTATGCCTTGTTTCCGAAGTGCATGGGGGACTTAAATCTTCTACCTCTGGGAGGCAACCAGAGGAAACAGCAAGAACTGTAAAGTTTTGGGAGTCCCTTGGACATCTTGACCAACAACTCAAAGGAGGGCTTTTCCTATCTGGAATTGGGATTTTTGTTAGCTAATCTTTGACACTCAAAGGGGCATTTTTAGCTGCAATGACAAATTTTCATTTAATCTCTATTCGTATATTTATTTATACACGAAATTGCATGTATTATAGATTCTTTTAGATAGTTACTAGTATGACTTTTTCCAGACAATCAACCTCTTCTTTCCTTATGTATTTACCTCTCTAGTAAACCTTCTCTTGGGGGCCTCAGCAATGCTGAGCACTAAATTCTAGGGCTCCCCAGGCCTAAAGCTTTAGTTCAAGGTTCCCTGTCTTTAACAGTCACTGTGGTCCCATGGCTGTTTCTGGTAGGCACAGGGCAGCTTTCTTGACTCTCCTAGCAACCAGGGTAGTAATCTAGAATAAAGATTTTTGGAGTGAGTGGGTCTTTTGACAAACTGAACCATCACAAGGAACATTGCTATCCCTCATAAGACATACAAATTGTGTTGAGCCAAAGCAAAGACCAGAGTTCACTGTGGTGTGTGACCGATGAATTGATGGTCTAGTTGGGTTTGTCAGGCCCATTCACTTCTTCACCATGGTTCTAACATAGGACATGTACTTGAACATTCCAGACTATCATTTTAAGAATGTACTGAAACTTTACCTTTTCTTTTTATAAAATGCCAGTATTCTGCCACTATCTCCTAAATTCTCTCAGTTTTAAAGGTAAGTGCTTTCTGTGGTTTATAGTACTTATCCAGATGGAGTTTTGCGATTTTAAATGTTCTTAGGTTCAAAGTGCTACAATTAAATGTCTTTTAGTAAGAAATACCATATTTAATAGCATTTAAATGTGTTCTTTATCTTTTTTTCTGGGTTAAAAATAGTTATAAGTGAATTGTAAAGTTTGGGGGAGAACTCTAAATCTCTATCTTTTAGAAAATGAACACAGTACATAGATATATTATATTCCCATGATATTATATTACCATGCTATAAGGAAGAAACTCCTTAATTTCTTTGAAGCTTAAGATCACTCTTTGGAGAGAGCCAAGAAAATGTACTAACAGATTTTCAGGAACACTAGGCATTGCCACACAGTAGCAGGCACATACAGCACAGTAGTCATGAAATCTTTAGTGATGGAGTATCTTCATGGTCAGCATAGGTTATATGGTATTTTACGTCTTTTGCAACACCCAACTTATATCTATTGTATTTTTTAAAAGAATGCATTTGTTCATTAAAAAGAGAAAATCTTTTGTGATCACTTTTGTCATAGATTCCTCAACTTTCAGAAAGTGTGAAACCAGAAGCGGAAGGCATGGAGGAGCAAATTCGTGTCCCAAATGTAGAAGCCACTGTAGAAGAAGAAGGGAAGAAAGCAAAGGAGACTGTAGAAGAAGGAAGTCTACCTGAGGATGCCCTTCCTGAAACAGAAGGCTCCGAAACTGTCGTTCCTGCTGATGAGAAGCCAGCTGAAATGGTTAAAGAGGTATGATGCCATGGCTCTGTCCTGAGGTGGCACCGAAGAAGAGGGGAGGGTACACTGTAGCCTCCTGTGGGAGCACTTACGTCTATGTACTGCTTTATCGGAAGCTGAAGGCAGCCTTGTGTCTCACAAGGATAAAAAAGACAAAGCTGGATATCTGTCTTTGAAATGCTTAAGGTTAGAAGTTGGAAACCGAATGCTGGTGACAGAAATGATGCATTGTGTGCATATATTCATACTTACGTGCATGTAAATGCGTACAACCACAGCAGTATTTGAGCTCATAATGCTTGTCATGGATGCAGTCAAGACTCTGCTGACAGTACTCTAGATGGCAGGTGTAGAATGCTGAAACCCAAAGGGAATGGGCTTGTGTTCGTATTCGCCTTCTAGAACACTTGCACAAAACACTCAGTTAAACATGGTTTCTAGTTCATGAAATACTCTCATTCCTGCTCTAGAAAAGACTGTTTTAAAATTCATTCACAAACAACTACCAAAACATAGCTGACCTTCTATTTGAATGGGGTCTTTAAAAGCATATATTGTGTTCCTAGTTGAATAGCGTCTCATATACTTCAGGCTGGCATCAACCTCACTATGTAACTGATGATGGCTTTGAACTCTTGATTGCCATGCCTCCACCTGCCAAGTGCTGGGAGTAAGGATACGTTCAAGCTATGTGCTTGCCAGTTTTAATTTAAGAGATGATTGTTATGTAGAGGTCAGGTTTCCTTGGTTTCTGTTTTTCTCAAGACTTTTTAATTACACTGAGGAAAAAAATTGTTCTGGCACTTACAGTTTTCTTACAGAAAGAAAAAAATGTCCTGTGTGTGGAAATTTTTATTAACTCTGGGATTTGGTGGCCAGTAGAATGTTTTAACACAGAAAACATTAAATCCCATTTGCTGTTATAAATTGTTGAGAGAAATAGTGTGCCATTCCTTAGTCATCTTACAGACGATGGAATCGCATAGTTTTCACAAGTTTGTGCAACTTGTCTTCATTGTGTTTTTTAAAGATAAGTCTTGCTGTATAGACCTAGCCATCATCAAATTTGTTATATAGACCGCACTGGCCCGGAGTCCTGAAAACTACTTGCTCCTACTTCCTGAGACTTACAAGCATGTGCCACTAAGGAAATGAACAATCACTGAACATCTGAGGTTGCCCATTGCACAGAAGCCCAGCAAAGTGAATTATCACATGCCTATGTTAGTAATTAGATACAGTCTCTAGGACCATGCTTTGAAACCAAAGCCAGGTTTTCTAAAGCACAATTATGGGAAGAAAGTTCTTTTTTTGTTTGTGTGTTTTACCATACTGTTTCTCTGTTGGTTATAGGAAGAGAGTGCCAGCCTTCTGCAACGGAACCTTCGTGAGTACAATGAAAATCCAAAAGGTATAAGCATATTTGACTTCAAAATGACATTTTCAGTTTACTTTAACTATGTATATGGCTGTATGTCATATGAGTTCAGAAGAGAACTCTGTAAATGCCCTTGCCCAGAGTTTCACATGGCATGTAAGTTGTCTGCGGTGGATGGAGAGAACTCAATCTGAGCCCCGAGCAGTATCCACTCTTAAGTGCTGCTCCATCCCTCCCGCCCCGCAACCTGCTGAAGAATCAGAAGTTTATCATCAGCTACATATATGATGTGCAAAAATGCCGTCCCAATATTATATTTGTTTCCTCTATTCTGTAAAACCTTGAGTAAGGAGACCTCTGAGCTAGTTCTGTGAAGCGGAGTACAGAAGAAATGGTCCATGCCATTCTTGTGTGGCCAGGGCATTTGAGTGAACATGTGGAGAGAACTTGCCGTTTTCTTAAATAAGCTACAATGGACAGAGAATGGCAGCAGTAAGTCATAAGGTGATAAGGGGTGAGATTCTTACAATGCTTATTTTCATACGGCCCTTTAAATAGGCTTGTCCATGTTCACTGTTACCTTCTCTGCTTCTTCAGATGCAGTCTACACTCATTGGCCATGGCTGCCTATGTGTCAGTGTTGGAGGATTTAGAACTAAATCTATCTCTTCTTCCCTCTTACTCAACCAGTAGCATCTTGGGCCTTTGCTCAAATCTCAACTTAATCCTTGTCAAATACTAGGGTCTTCTTTGCACAAGTTAATATGACTGAGCTGTCCTGGAGCCTAGTTAGTTCCTCTAGGACCTGCACTTGTGTCTCTAATGTTACTACAGGCACTGAAAAACGATCTAAAGCTTGTTAGTGTAGTAGCAGGTGCCATACAATACAGGACACTGGGAGTGTACTTGGTTTAAGATGCAAACCAGCTGTGGTTTAAGATGCAAACCAGCTGTGCTTGTGCTGTAAGGCTCATCCATTATGTCTACATCATCAGCCTAGATATGCTTTCTACTGTGTTTTCATCAGGAAAAACTGTTCATGGGCTTAGGATGTAGCCCAGTGGTAGAACACTTGCCTAACATAGTCACGACTCTGGGCTTGGTCCCCAATACCTCAGAAATAAATCAACTATTCATGGGACTTGATATCTGACTGATAAGAACTAAACAGAAGAAGAAATAGTTCCCTCCATTATTTTGTCCTTATAACGTCCACAGAAAGAATAGTAAGTTTTAGATTATTTTTAGTAACATACTAAATTATTATCACCTATAAGGATTCTTAGAATGTAGCCATAGTATCAAAAAGAAACTAAATATAGACTTCAAAGGTTGACCATATCAAACCAAAAAAATGTAATGCTTCGTCCATTTTCTCTTAATGATTATTATCCAGCTATATAATGAATGCATGGATTAGCTTGAAGCTTAAAAGTAGCATGTTAATTTGAATGCAAGGAATAAAAATAAAACAAGATTAATAAAGTACATGATGTAGGAGTCAGGAAAATAGCTTAATCATTAAAGCCCTGTCATGTAATCATGAAGATATGAATTTGTATTCCCAGCACCCACATTAACAAGCTGGGTGTGGTGACATACTCCAGTATTCCTAGTGCTGGGGAGGCAGATGCAAGAGGGTCTTTCAAGTTCTCTGGCCAAATAGCATTGCCCAGTCAGTGAACCCCAGGTTCAATGGGAAATCCTGTCTCAAGAGCTAAGGTGGAGATAATAAAGGAAACCATCAGCCATTGCCCTCTGGCCTAGACACACACACACACACACACACACACACACACACACACAGAGAGAGAGACAGAGAGACAGAGAGACAGAGAGACAGGTTGGGGGAGACGGGAGGGGAGAGAAAGAGTTCTCTTAAAATAATTTCTATTTCCATGTGTCTTCTCCGGCATTTCCTGCTGACCGTAATAGGAAATTTCGGATAGTCATAATCTAAATAGTTTTGTATTGGTTAAGTTATCCAGGCATCTTACCATAACTGAATCCATTTTTCAGGAATTGTGTAGTATGACATTACTTACTTGTCCAGTAGTGAGCTCTTTCTATATTATCCTACAACTGAGAGTTGATGATTTCCCTGAAAACATGAAGAATTTCTTTTTCTTTAGTTAGAATAATATTTTTACATGTATCCATTTGTAGGACACATGTATGACCGAGTAAAGAGCAGCTCTTCAGAAATTCTGGGAGGTAATGAACCAACAAGTAAAGACATAAAAAAGGCTAAAAAAGTAAGTGAAGTGAATTGTTCGTTTTGGTATTGAAACCAAAATATTGAATTCACATTCTACTTTTCCTATGCTAGTCCCTTATAGGAGTTTTATAACCCCAAAGTATGTAAAGGGTTTACGGTGGTGGCTCCTGTTTTTAATAAGCTAGCTTTCTGCTGTTAGAATTTGCCTGCTAGAGAGATTTAGCCCCCTCTTTTTAACATGGACTTTAAATAGGTACATTGAAAGCATACTCCACAGCTGCATTTTGACTTCAAATGTTTTATGGGCATTCCTAATGCCTGGGACTGACCATTGCTATTATATTTTCTCAAATAATCACAGAATCTTACAATAATGCTCTGCCTTGATATCCTTTCTTTTCTATTCTACAAATGACTGTACCCAATGTTTTGATTTTCTTAATGTCGTGAACCATGTTGTTACTTGGTTTTGATATCACATGCTCTGCTCATATTACTTCTTACCAATCAGAAGTCTTATTCTCGCCAAAGAAATCCTTTAGAAGTTTTTTTTTTCATAGGTGTCTGTTTGTGGTTCATACCTTGCATTTCAGTTGACTTGAATACACTTTTCTATTTAATCCTAGTTTTTCAGTGATAAATAGTATAACTACTTGGCTAGTATTGCTTCTGTTCCAGCTGTTGCTGTTAAGAATATGGCTTTAGGAATTGACTAGAGGTTGACCTCGGTAGATCAGTTGCCTAGTGTGCTTGAGACCCTGGGTTCCCTCCCCTGCACTGTAAAACAAATATTGCTTTCACAGAATTCTTGAGAGCTTTCTATATAACCTTTCATTTTAACTTACTTGAAACATATGACCCTTGAATCTCAGAAGTCACTTAATTTATATTTTTAAAATTTGTTATATATTATGTATTTGAACATTGTACCCCTGCTTCAGATTATGACACAAACATTTTCTTTCTGTTGTTCATAAATTTAATATCAGTTTATTATTTCCTATGTCTCTTGATACTTTGGGCAATTTCAAGGTTTTTATTGATTTTATATTATCTCTTTTGCTGAAACTGTTCTGCTTTTTTGAATTTTAATTTCAATTTTTTTTGCATTTAAAAAGACTTATTTTTATTTTCTATGTATGAATGTTTTGCCTGTATCACATGCCTGCAATGCCCATGGAGGCTAGAAGAGGGCACAGAGCCCCTGGAACTGGAGCCAACAAATGGGTGCTGGGAGCTGAACCCAGGTCCTCTGAGGGAGCAGCAAAGGTTCTGAACTGCTGACCCATCTCTCAGTCCCATTCTCTTAAAGATTATTTTTTGTTTTATGTGTTTTGCCTGCATGCATGTGGTGTGTGTTTACCACTTGTGGATGGGTGCCAGAACATGGCACCATAGACCCTGGAACTGGAGTTATAGACTCTTTGCTGTCATATTGGTGCTAAGAACCAAACTTGGTCCTCTGCAAAGCAATAAATGCTCACTATGCCATCTCAGCCTTTTTCTCCCTTGCATTTTAGGTGAACTTATATTTTATTATTTTAAAATTGGTGTAATGATTTCTGCTTTAAAGAACTTAAGAATACCCATTCTCTATCTTTTTACTTAGCAATTATAATGTAAACATCTTCTAGAGGCAAACATGTATGTTTTGCTCTGGCTCAGTCAATAATAGTGCTTTGTTTCTGTCTATGTTTTAATTTGGATTGAATTTATGTTCAACTGGGACATTTGCACATAAATCCCCTTAAGCCTAGGTAAGCATTAGTCTACCCATGGAAAATAGTTTGCTGGTCTCTCTATTGGATCTGAAATGGCTTCAGATCATTGTCTCTTTTAAGGATTGCCTATCCACACTGGTCATATGAACTTCAAACTTACCTCAACAACATGTTTCTTCTTTATCCAAAACACAAATGGTACATGGTATTTATTTGTCTCCTGATGTTTATGTGTATTTATGATGTTTACTACTTACAGAGAGTAAACAGTTCTTTGAGGAGCCCCACATTATTTAAGGGTTGACCTAGTCCAGTTCCCTATAGTTTGCGAACTCAGATTTCTTAAAGCCCCAGGGTTTGGATTACCAGGTATACATATGCAGTTTCAGTGATCATTCCCTAAGTGTGTTTCTTCCCATTTTAGGGCCCACAGGGACTATCTTTACACTCTTGAGAAATGACCTGTGTATTGAAAGTTACACTTCTTCAACAATAGGGCTGCTGTTTTGTAGTGGAGCAGTTTTAGATGTGTACCCCTCCATTTTACAGCAACAATCAAGTGGATGCTTTTATTTAATCATAGACTTTTTTACTAGAAGTCATTACAGGTTATGTTTTTACTCTGGTCGCCTCCATCTTATGGTTAAAGATGAGTTGTTATTGTTGTCATCATCATCTCCATTTTGATTTCTGAAACAGCTACATCCTCATGAATTTTTCATTTCCTGTGTTTTTCCTGGTTCTGATATATCATCAGAAGCATTTCTTGTATGATAGCTCCTTGAAGGATACTAATTTCTCCCTGGATAAGTCATCAAAGGTCCTAAGTCAGATGAGACCTTTTTTCTAAGATGATGATCTTACCCACTATCTCCTTCTGCACATGGTCCTATTGACCATACACCTCTTAGTAAGTTTTCCTTCTCTGACTTCCAAGCTGCTTTCTTTTTCCAAATTTGTCCTTACAAACCTCAGTCCTGGGGATGCCTTTGCTACATCTGCCTGACTCTCAAGTATTGCTCCTCATAAGTTGTTCTTTGGCTCTCTTCGGTGTCTGCCGGGGATCTGGCTACCTCCATCTGTTATCTATATCCTGCATGTCCCAGTGTTGGCCTTCAGCGCAGTCCTCCATCCCACTTTCTTTGACTCAGACCACAAGCCTCACGTGCTCTTCATTTGCCAACAGTAGTTTTTCAGAACTTCTGGATCGCAGGAATGAGGTATGCCCTCCTTTTCTAGGAGTGTCAACAGAAAATGATCTATAGAAGAGGCACTAATTAGTGGTATCAGAGAAAGTCCCACAAATAACCTAGTCCTCTTAACATTTAAATGAGTGATTTCCCAGTTTTCATTTGTTTCTTTTATAAGAAAAAAAGTGAAACCTTAGTGATCACTGTGATCAACCATGATGATGAAGGCATTATTAGGGTTGAAAGTAGTCTTACTTTAGTTATTATGACTGCATTATTTTTACAAGGGATGAAAATCTGTTGGGGATGCTAAGGACATTGTTGTACATATGTGTACACCAAAATGTGATTTAATCTATGCTCATACCTGTTAAAAATGATATCCCTGCATAGTTTCTGAATATTTTTCCTTACTGAAATGAAATCTTTTTGTTTTTGTTTTTGCTAGATTTCCTTCTTTAATCGGATGTCATTGACAGGTCAGAAACTGATGCAGAGTGCTAATGATCCCTCCCAGAGATAAAAGCCAATAGGAGACCAAATAGGCCTTACAAAGGATAAGAAAGGACCAACCAGAACACATGGGTCAGAATCTTTCAGGATACTACAAACACCAAATATGGAGGGAAAGTCCAAATCCTGTACAATTCTATAAATGTATGTTTATGTTTCCATTGGTCACTGAGCACATTTATTCTTCATACTTGAAAAATGTTGTGACTTCTGAAGGAAATTCCCGATAACACTGTTTAAAAAGATATTAATTAGTAAGTTTGGCTTGGTTTGGACAATATGAACAGATTTAATATTTATTTATGTTAATATTTTTATCAAGCAGTTTCCAAAGTACATGTACCTCCAACTCTCCTTGAAGTGTTCTGGCCTTAACTGCTCAGTGTTGCATAAAACAATATATTTTATATTTGGAAACCAAATGAAGCTTATTTCAAGTTTTTGCCAACATAGTTATTGTACTTTGTAATTTCATAAGACAATGTTCATAATATTACAACACTGGAACAGTTTTGGATATATTTACAACATTTTAAAACAGGCAACATTGTAATGAACTTATTTTAATAAATTATATCTGGTTGGTTCTGCTGTAAAAATGAATAAGTACTTGGACATATTTATTGTTCAGTAAGGGGCGAAAAGAGATGGATCATTTGATTCTCTTGCAGAAGATTTGAGCTTGATTCCCAGCACCCGCATGGGGCTCACAACTGTCTATAACTCCAGATCCAAGGGATCAGATGCCCTTTCCTAGTCTCTGCAGGTACGGGGCAGCCACATGGTGGACAGACATACCTGTAGGCAAAATAGTCAAAACAAATAAAAAAGAAGTCTAAATATTTTTAATTCAATGGTACAAAATATCCTTATCACTTATCAAAGATAGGAATCATCTAGAAAGTTTAACTCTGCCACCGAAGACTTCAAACTGTCAGGTTTGCTCATGTTATCTGTCTCTAGCAACGACACGTGCTGACCCATGACTCTAAATGCATAGGAATGTGAAAACTGCTAATCTGCTCTGATGGCATCGCTGCCTCACTGTTCACACTGTGGCTTTAGAAAGATGAAGCCGACTCACTCCTCTATTCCCCCTTGTCAGTGAGACGGCGCTTTTCAGTGGCAGTGACCATTGCCCCATTTAAACAAAGGAAACAGAACCCCATCCTTTTATTTTTACCTAAAGAGTAAAAAAAAATTAATCCAAACTGGATATGGTTTTGAAATCTTAAAAAAATACTTTTCTGAATGGATAGTACACGTAGTAGATTTCTTATTTTTATTAAAGGTAAACACACTTTCGGAACTTGTATTGTTGAAGCAGCAGTACCAGGGTGATATTACAACAGTATATGAAGTAGAAGCTCTAAGGGCTAAGTGGAAGTCTAACGCCAAACACTATTAGTAGTAAATGGAATTCTAAGGTGACCCCTAAGATTAGTCTTGGTGCCACAGGCCTTGAGTAACCCCTTCCCTCTGAGTATGGACGAGACCGGTGACTATGACAGGATGGCACTCCCTTGCTTGTGTTACCTAAGTCTCTTAGACTTTGCAGGTGTAGTGGGAGAACGTGTTATAACAGAGTATAGGACAGCCTAGCATATCTGAGGACTCGCCACTCTGCAACTGTTGGGAACTGAATTCTACTGAAAACCAGTGAGCCCAGAAGAGGAACACAGCCTCAGATTAGATCACAGCTCTGGCTGCCATATTGATTGAAGTCTTTTGAGCCCTGAGCAGAAGACCCAGTGCTCATATGCGTGTCCTTCAAATCTCATGAAACCAGGGGTGCAGGTACGGAGGTTTTGTCTACGAAATGTATGGTGATTTCCTTTAAAATTTTTATAGCAATCTCCCACCCACCCCACTCTCTCTCTTTCTCTCTCTCTGTCTCTCTGTCTCTGTCTGTGTGTGTGTGTGTGTGTGTGTGTGTACAAACTTAGAAAGGGCTAAACCATAGTCACATAACAAATTTCATCAGTCAAATTGTGATCTCTTGTTTCTCCTCCTTTTCCTCCTCTTCCTCTTCTTCCTCCTCCTTCTCTTCCCCCTTCTCTGTTTTAAGTGAGTGCATTGTTTCAGTAAGAGAAATTAAGTTTATAAGGAAAACATGTTGAAATAAGTAGACCTTAGATTTATCTTGGCTATAGTAATCACTAATTTGACATTAAATTTGAATAAGGAATTGATAGCTTAAAAACCCAGTAGAGAAACTATGGTTCACCTACAATAATTTCAGATTTTTCAATGCATGCATACATAATGAGTTCAAGGCCAGTCAAGGCTATATAGTGAGAACCTGCTTCCAGACCAAACAAACAAACAAAAAGCAAACATAGAAACTATACCCATAAATTCTCACCAACATGACTGCCCAAATGTGAGCTCCACAAAGATAGAACCCACGAATATGCTAAACTGCATATGTGTATGGGGCTGTAGTTCAAGAGACCTCTGCCCTTCACAACGGAGTATAGGCGACTGACAAAAGCTGGACACAGGACAGGTGGCCTTCCCCAGGATTGATCAGTGCCAAATGGTCTACCCTGAAAACATACATAGAAGTAACATTATACAGACTGAACAGGTTATATTTAGGAATGTATATGTGCATTCATACACACATGTGCATGTAAGAATAAGTGGTGAAAAAGAGGCCATGAATTTGAAAGAGAGTGGAGAGGGGTATGTGGGAGGGATTAGATGGGGGAAAGGGAAGGAAGAAATGTAATTAATGCCAGGGCGTTGAGGCAGGAGTGGGTGGGTGAGGATGGGCACATCCTCATAGAAGCAGGGGGAGGGGGAAAAGGGGATAACATTTGAAATGTAAATACATAAAATATCCAAGAAAAATAAAATTATTTTTAAAAAAAGAAATGTATTTAAATTATGATCTGAAAAATACAACTTTAAAAATCCAGAAAACAATGTGCTAAAACAACTTCTAAATTAAGACTTTTATAAGCAGAGAATTTCCTCCATAAATGTGAATAGAGATATTTCAGTACAAAAGGTAAGCTTTGTCTATACCAAGTTTACACTAACGTGATAATAAATACTCTTGTGCTACTAACACAGTAGCTCCTCATCCGAGCTTCCCCAGAGGAGGTGGCAACATCCGGAGATGGTTTTGGCTGTCGCCGCTCAGGGAGGCAGAGGGAGGAAGATGCTTCTGTAGAACACAGTTCTCTCCATATGGCAATAATGCTGACATTTAAATAACCTGTCCTAGTGAAAACAAGTCTGGTTCGCACACGAAGCATTCAAATATTTTATAGCAGCTTCATTCCCAATCCCGAGATCCAGAAAGAACCCAATCACTGTCAACAGCGAATGGAAAGTAAAATATAGCTGCTCATAGAAGAGAAGACTTCGCCAGCAGAGGGCTGCATTGCCTGGCCTCAGTGAGGCTTGATGCCCTAGAGAAAAGGGATGGTAGAGGGTTGAGGTGGGACTGGTGGGTGGGTGGGGGAGTGCCCTCTTAGAGGCATAGGGAAGGGAAGAAGAGGGGCCTTGTGGAGAGGGGACTGGGAAGGGGGACAACATTTGAAATGTAAATAAATAATAAAAAATAAATATAAAAAATTTTAAAAAGACATATGCTCTTGATATATTCCCCCATTCAAGTGGATCTGAAAAGTATGCTGGGCTAAAGAAACTCGTCCCCACTGGCTCCTGGCTGTCTCTGTTTCTGTGGTATCATCCTAAGTCCAAACTGCAGCAATGGGAAGCAGATCAGTGGTCACAGGGAACTAAGCATGGGACTTCAGAGAGCCCTGGACAGTATTTCCGTGAAACCGTGCTTACTGCATGAAACTTTGTTCAATACATTTAACTCAAATGAATCCAGAGCAATGAGGTGAGAACCATAAAACTCAAGGAAGTGACAGCACTCTATTCCTTGTCTGATTCTGTTCCAGTAGGTCAAACGAAGTCATTTTGGAGACTATGTTCTTTACATTAGTTTCTTATGATGCAGCAGTTTGAGTAAGAATCATCATGAAATTCCAAGATGTTATATTTCACAAGCTGACACCTACTAATAATGAACAAGATGCCCGTATTGTTGTCCATGAAAACCAATTGTTGTACTAATGTATATTGTTTACATGCTGTGACAAAATCCTTCCAAATCTGAGTTGTTTTCCCTTGTAAAATTGAAAATGTGAGGATGTCATAAGTCACCAAAGGTAAGAACATGGCCTTGTCATTCAGGAACCTGAACTCTGATCATCCAGTAACTTTGGTATTTTCAGTGGCCTTAATGTGCAGGCCTGAGGGTAGCATGTATACTTTCTGCCCACACGGGCATGTGCCCAACATTCTGCAAGGAAAATCAGAAAGGGTGGGCTTGGTCATTGAGGCAAGAATATTGTCATACTTAAGGATTCTTACTCCACATGCCAAGGAAGTGTGTCCATGTGTTTTTACAATAAGCTGAATAAAGTAACAGCATTCTCAATTGAAATAAACTTGTTCTGATATAAACTTCACTTTAAATGACAAAACATAAAATAGTTAATTTCCAAAGCATATTTGTATTGTGGTTTTCCTCAAATTTGGTTATGAGATCTCTCTGGAGAATGGCTATAGACTTAGTCCCAGCCTGATGGTCTACAGTGGTTGTTTACAGTGAGTCTTTCACAAGATACTTCCTGATCCTGGTGGGCAATCTATTGTCCAAGTATTCAAACTTGACCATATGTTACTTTCCCACAAGCTTGTTTATACTGGCAGATACATGTGTGGCTCTTGCTTGACCTGGGTCTTACCTGTAGCAAGAAAGCCACTCTGTATCGAGGCTCTATGAGAGCCTTGACCTAGTAAGAGTTGAAGTCAGGTGTGTGGCCTGGTGAGGCACAGAAGAGGCAATATGACAAGAGTACACAATGCATCGCTTACAGACCCTACAGAAGAGGGCAATACACCCACCATGATAATGGTGATGGGGCATCCAAAGCATATGTGTTTTGCCAGCAATGAGGTAGGGAGGGGGGGAGGAGGGAGAGGGAGAGAGAGAGTCAGAGTCAGAGTCAAAGGAACTTCAGGACCAGTCTTTATTGAAATCCAGGACATTATCACCAAAGCAGCTTTTCCACAGAGAATGTGATGGGGTGGTTTAGGGTGAGTAGATTTAAATAATTTGGAGTCCCACAGTGGCTGAGCTGATTTCCCAAACCCTCTCTGTATCTTGTAGGGCATGTGAGTCAGTAGAGCCTTTCCATAGCTGCATCTTAGCTGTCTCATGGGGAAGCATTCAACAACAGCTGTGTAAGGCAGATATCTGGGTCAGCTACCACGAGGTACTAGATGAGGTACAAGACTGGAAACTGTTGAGATTGTGAGGCCTGAAACATAACCCCAGATTGTTTTCTAATACTCCAGGGACATCCTTTACCCAGAAGAGTTTTTTGTTTGTTTTCTTGCTTGCTTTTCCAGCTGTTTTGCTGCAGGACAGTCAATGACTATCTAAACAGATGTGTTTCCACCCTCTCTGCCTCCCACACTGAAAAAAACCCTACCCATTACACACTATTATAACATGTGGAAATATCCCTAACACAAAACACAAACCATATGTTGTAGTGCATACAATAAATTGAATGTGGTTTACGTCAGAGCATCTCAATGATACTCCAAGAAAATATTCTGCGTATCTTTTAACCATATTCAGTCTCCACTGAACATTAAAAAACAGTTATTTAACTTGTATGGCAATTTGTGAAAAGCCTGTTGGGAGCAGGGGTGAGAAAATGAGGAAACAGAATCATTATTATTATAACAGAATTGACTATGCTCTACCAAGGAGGGAAGAGGATAATAGAACTTGTCTATTTGATAATCAGCACATTCTGTGGCTTCCTTTGGATTTTAACAGACAGCAGGCATACTGGTTTGAAAAGATGTTATACCTATATTCCACCCCCAGTTAGTTCTATCCCTTTATCAGCTTTCTCCAAAGGTGGGAAGACAACTTCAGCATCACTTACTCCTTCACAAGGACACGCTAACATTTCAGCAAAGGGACCAGAAAGTGTAGTGTTTGTGTCTTGGATGCAGTATCCCTAATTAAAGCCAAAGGATTTGTTCATTTAGTACCAGAAATCGATGCCATTGCCCATTCATGTACTTCACCACTGAGCTATACTGCCAGCCCCTTAAAACTCTATCATTTAACAGAAGTTTTTGTCTTACTGATATTTCAGCTTTAAAAAATACACAGATGTGTGTAGTAATACACACCTGTTATTCCAGCACAGTGGAGACCAAGGCAGGAGGATTGTTAGTGCAAAACAAACATTTGGGTCACACATCAAGATGCTGGGAAAACCCTCTTTGTCTGATTTAAGCTGAAAAGTTAAAGAACAGGGAAGGAGAAATACTTTTTTTTCTATAGGGCATACTAGAAATGAGGTCTCCTTTCAAATAAGTGGTGAATGATGGAATCCATGGGTATCAGATACTAAAGGCACCCCACATACACAACAGCTGCAGCCTTCTGGTTGTGAATCAACCATCAGTCTTCTGTCTGTGTTAACAGGGGAGAAGGCCCCATAAACCCTTTCTCAATCTATTTGATCATGTTTAATCATGGCTCTGTAGTTCTAACCCCACAAAAACAAGGAATGCATTAAAGAAAGAAAATACATTTGGCTGAGTTGTGCTTCCAAATATAAACTTTAACCTAAACATTTAATTATACACAAATGCATATCATTCTCGCCTCCCCCCATCTTGTGAAAACCCCAGATCTAGATCTGAGTCTGATAGAGCACACCACACTTGTTGAGAACTTTGGTTTTTTGTATTCTACGTGGATGAAAAAGCCCTCTTTGTGCCTACAGGACAGATTTGATTTGGTTTTGTTTTATTTTCATAGCGGTAGTTGGAATGGAATCTAAGGCCTAGCAAATGCTAGATGCATGCTTTACTAAGGCAGCCATGTATCCCCGGCCCCATGGAAGACTTTAGAAGACTTAGTTGTCTCATTTTGTCCTCTGAACTGTTTTTGGTTTTCTCTAATTAATCACAGCTGTGAACACGTCTTTTGTCTAGCTCAGGAGTCCTGTGTCAGTGCCATATTTGTATACAAAGTGGGTAGCAGTGTGAAGGCTGCTATGTAGCTGCCTGAGCTTGTTCCATTGGAAGTGCATCCCTGGCTCCAGCAGCAGGACCTGTTGGGAGCGATGCCCTTGAAGCCCTTCATTATTGATGTTATTATGGTTAGCATTAAGTCTGACTGGGTTTGGAAATCCCCAGCCAGCTGCAGAAGACTAATATACAAATGGTCAGGATGAATAATGATATGATAACATCTGACGTTAAGATACCCAATGTGATGTCCTGTAACCTTTTCTGAAAAACCAACATCCTGCTGAGTAATAAATAATATGACAAACCTGTGACCTTTCTGACATCCTGTCAACATCAGCCGATTCCCTGACCACACGAATACTGTGTCCTTGGCCTTCATAAATGTTTCTTACTTCCCACCTCCCTCTGTCACCCCTGTTATGATATAAATTCAGCCTTGGGAAAAAATAAAATTGTTGCCTAGATCAGACTCTTGTCTTGGCATCCTTCTTCGCATCTCCTGTCCCCCATTCTCTTCAGGTACACTCTGCCCCCGTCGTTGACAAGGACCCTTGTCTTGAGGGACACCACCTTTCAGAACATTGCTACCACAGAACAGAACTGACTCTATCTGGGCTACCAACCCTGGAAACAAATGCCATCAACATGACACAAGCTGATAGTCAGGCCTCAATTGCTAACCCCTGGCCAAGTATTTTGTGATTGGATGAAGCTTGGGGTCTAGAAGTGTTCTGTGATCTGAGAGAAGAAACTGATCACAAATCTTCAAATAACTGACAGAACCTCCACTTTTTCCTTCTTTTTTTCTTTTGTTTTAAATGTATTCTTCTCTCATACAGTACATCCTGACCATAACCTACCTTTGCTCCATGCCTCTCTCCTCACCTCCCCGTTCTCACTGCTCCTGTTTCCCTTCAGAAAAGAGCAGGCCTCCTGTGGATACCAAGCAACCATGGCATAACAAGGTGCAACAGGAGTAGGCACAAGGTTGGACAAGGCAACACAGGGGTAAGAAAAGGGTCCAAGAGCAGGCAAAAGAGTCAGAGACAGCCACACTACCACTATTAGGAGTCCCACAAAACACCAAGCTACACAAGAATAACATGTGTGAGGGGCCCTAGGTAAGACCCGTACAGGTTCCGTGATCATCACTTTAGTCTCCGTGAGCCCCTGTGAGTTCTACTTAGTTCATTCTGTCATGTTCTCCTGGTGTCCTTTACCCCCTGGCTCCTACATTCCTCCCTTCCCCCTTTCTGAGGGATTCTCCTAAGTCCAGCCAATTGTTTAGCTGTGGGTTTCTGCATCTGCTTTCATCAGCTGTCCAAGGAAGTTTCTCTGATGACAGTTGGGCAAGGTGCCAGTCTAGGAGTATAGCAGAACATCCTTAGGAATCATTCATTGACTTTTTCATTTTTGCTCAGTCATACTTGGTTCTACCATAGGTCTCTGAACAATCCAGCTTCTAGTATATAAAAATTGCTCTTTTTTATTTGAGAATTTCACAGGCGAGTACTGCATTTACATTATTTCCTCCTCTCCTTCCCTCCAACTTCTTTTATTCCTCCAACTCCCCCACTCAAATTCACAACCTCTTATTTTAATATTACACACACACACACACACACACACACACACACACAGAGAGAGAGAGAGAGAGAGAGAGAGAGAGAGAGAGAGAGATGCATATACACCGTCACTATTTTCTAAAAATCAGTATAAGGTGCTAGATGGAATAATGTTGCAGGCTGTATTATCTCTGAGACAGCTTTTTTGTTGGACACAGGACAGCATGCGAGGCCTACAGAGTCTTCAGCTCCTTCCTAACGTCCTTTGGCTTCCTTGAGTTTTGAGTTAGACATGACCAGTTCCTGATCTTCAGTCTACCAATGTCTGCAGGTGACCCATATCATTGAAGCTGGCAATGATGTCTAAAACATGGATTCCTGTTTGTACTTCGAGGTTACACCTTCTCTTTGTTCTCTCCTATTTCATCTCTAACTTTCCTTTCTAATTACTGGGCCCTGTTATCTAAAGGAACCTCAGAGTTGTCACCAATCATATGCAGCCACCCTAAGTGAATATGTGTACCATCAAGCTTGGTATTAAGAATTGTTGTGAGACAAATAATCACTCAGTGGCACAGGAGACAAAATGTTAGCATCTTGACACTGGGCTTCATTACTCCTAATGCAGGCCTCTGAATGCTATGGTTTGACAATAAATGCATCTATTCATATTGGCACGAACATTTAATCATGGTAACTGGGAGGCTGAAGCAAGAGAATTGCAAGTTTGGGGCTTGCCTGAGCTACATAGTGAGCTCCAAGTTAGCCTGGGCCACACAGCATTTTATTTTCTCAAAATAAGAGGGTGGAGCCCCACATGGTGGCACATGCCTTTAATTCCAACACTGGAGAAGCAAAGGCAGGAGGATTCCCTCTGTGAGATTGAGGTCAGCATGGTCTCTCTACATAAATTCAAGCCAGTCAGGGCTACGTAGTGGAACCCTGTCTCGAACCACCAAAACATTAAAAAAATAAAAAGTTGGTTGAGGATTAGAAAGATAGCTCAGCCAGTCCCCTTGCTGAGTAAGCATAAGAAACCAAGTTCGAATCCTAAGAATCTACAAAAAAAAAAAAAATACTCAGGTAGTATGGTTTCACATATGATTGTAGCCCTAGAACTCTAAGAGCATAGAAATGAATCACCAAGGCTTAAAAACCAGGCAGCCTAGCTTTAGAGTCAGTGATCAGTTCTGTCTCAAGGGAATAAGAACAGAGTGTGATAGATAGCGCAGGACTCTAAGAGCCTCCTTTGGCCTCCTATATATAGGCTGGGCACCAGCATATACACAAAGTGTTCACGACACACAGTGCAGCATGAATATACACAAAAGACTGCTCCCCCAAAGGAAAATGACATTAATTTTTCGAATTCTTTGAGCATTTGCCTATAAAGAGTACTTGGAACACAGGGGAACGTGGATATTCCATGAAGAGTAAATGTCTCTGTCACAGTCTGTATTTGTCCGAGTATCCCCTCGCTTCCCTTTTCCCTGTAGTGTATGCCATCGGTAATCCATCTTCATGCCTTTCATTGAAGAGATGCACACAATTCTTAGGCACAGTAAGTATTGAGGAGTGGCCCAGAGAAGGCTCTGCTTTGTGGAATGTTGTCATTGGCCAAAGCGAAGGTCTGAGTGAACAGAAGATGATGTTTGTATCCCTTGAGGGGTGAACTTCCCTTAAGTGGTGGAATGACATGGGGTTCTGTAAGTCATCTCCTTTGCTGTGAAGTTCAGACAACTAATCCAGAATTATGCATTCCAAAGTGAAGTTATTCTGTGGAACACCACATTTTCCATTGAAGTCTTCCTGCGTGATGCTCACTCTCTAAATTCCTTAATTCAGAGAAAAAGACCTGCAGTAAATAATTTCTTAAAAGAATAATAGGTACTATTTCCACAAAACCTGATCTGAAACATCACCATATATAAACTGCCTTCTACCATTCCCTAAGAGAGTACACTAAGTACCGTCTACTAAATGAATCTAGCTTGTATTTCTTTTAATCTCTAGATGATGTGTGGATGTCTTTACTGCAAAAACATTCCTTGTCATTTCTTGATTCCTCTGAAAGAAGAAAAAGAAATTATCTGGCCTTCCTCTCCATCTCATATTTAGCATGATGGTGGCGGTAAACATTGTCCCTACTCAGAAAGGAAAAAGACATGAAATAGCCATTAGATAAAGCACTTCCAAAATCCCACCCTGCAGAGAAGTGGAAGTACTTTTTTTGTAAGTGAAGAAAATTCTGAACCAGGCCCTAACATCAAGACAAATTCTATTATTCGCTGACCTTTATGATCCTTAGATCTTCCTTTTGGCAGTTCTTTCTTTTCTATTTTGTTCTTTGTCATGCCTAGGTAAGTTATTGAAGGACATATTTGTCCTCTTTCCATATGCGTTCTTTTCTGCTTTATTTTTGACAATTGGGTAAAAAAAGATAGTGTTTATATATATATATATATATATATATATATATATATATATATATATATATATATATATATATATATATTTGAAAGAAAAAAACATACAATTTCAAGATGGTTATTAAGTCTTAAGTAGTCAAAGAATTCTGTTTCATGTTTCATTTGTTTTACCCAGAGTCATGACTACTCTCATGGTGTGCAACTCTTAACTGGCTAGTAGTGGGGTGGGACAAATGGTTCAGCAGTTATGAGCACTTGATGCTCTTCATGAGGACCAGTGTTTGATCCCCAGTACTTGTATAGCAGCTTATAGCTGTCTGTGACTCTAGTTCCAGGGGATCTGGCACCCTCTTCTTCTGATCTCTAAGGGCACAAGAAAGGTACATAGTGCACACATATACATATAACCAAAACTCTATGCACACAAGTTAAAATAATATTTATGAAGCATATTAGTGAACAGATGAATAAATAAAAGCCATCGTATCCTTGTAATGGAAGATTATTTGTCCAAAATAGAATGAAATTTTAACACCTGCTACAGAGTGGATGATGCTGAGAAACATTTTGTTAAGTGACAGAAGTCAAATGCCAGTGTTCAAAGATTGTATAGTTCTATTTGTATCAGAATACACAAGCACAAAGAAAATGTACAGTAATGTTTATTTTTTTATTATGTCAAATTTGTGTGTGCATGCATGTACACACACACACACACACACACACACACACACACACACACACACACACGAATGCAGGTGCCTTCAAATGCCAGAAATGTCAGATTATTTGGAAGTGCAGGTACATTTTTGTTGTTGTGTTTTTTGTTTGTTTGTTTTTAGATGCCTGATGTCCATGCTAGGAATCAAACCTAGAAAGGTCCTTTGATAAACCAGTATGTGTTCTTAACCAAGAGCCATCTCAAGCACCATATATTGGGTTTGGGGAGGTATGTCAAAGAGAAAATGAGAAGTGGCTGCTAATTATTATAGTATTTCCTTTGGCGATAATGAAAGTGTATTGGTTTTACACTTTTTAACATAACTGCTATTTTGTACATGTCAAAATATAAGCTTATTAGGGTTGTTGATATAGTTCAGTCTGTATTATGCACATACAGTCCTAGCACTGGTGAAGTGAAGACAGGAAGATCCATGAGACTTCCTGGCCAGTCACCCCAGACTAGTTGGTGAGCTCCAAGCAAACCTGTGTTTAAAAAAAAAGGTGGAGGTTCCTGAGGATCGACATGTGAGCTTGACCTCTGTCCTTCACACACAAATACAAATACACACACACACACACACACACACACACACACATGAACACATTCACGCCAGAGCACATGAACGTGAATGTACACATGTTCAAAATTGTGGTAAAATGCAATTACACTTGACTATATTGAATGGCCATGTTTGTGGTTATATATAGTGTACAGATTTGGTACATGTTTTGCCAGTTTCATTTCTCTCTTTCTTCATATATAATGAGTGGATATAATCCTTCTCATCATAAAAATGGATGCACAGCATCCCTCTTCTTATATATGCAATGCTGAAGAAATCCGGAGAGGATAAAGAGGGCCATAATCACATTTATATTTTCTGCAAGTAGTTTTATAGAGATAAGAACCCTATCCTGAACTTTACTGTATTTAGGAGGGATGATTTATTGAATTGCAATTTGAATAAATATATCAGAAATACTTGAAATACACATTGTACTTAAATTTTTGCATATGTTTATACCTTGTCCATAATTTATTCATGACTCCTCAAAATTTACCTACACCTCTTCACCCCTCCCCCTAGTAATCACTATAATGGTTTCTGAGTATAGATTCATTTGCAGATTCTAGAATACATGTGTCTTAGGGTTTTAGTGCTGTGAACAGACACCATGACCAAGGCAAATCTTATATAGAACATTTATTTGGGGGTCACTTACACATCCAGAGGTTCAGTCCATTATCATCATGGTGGGAAGCATGGCAATGTGGAGGCAGATGTGCTGGAGAAGCCAAGAGTTCTACATCTTGATCTGAACGCAACCAGGAGGAGACCGTCTTCAGCAGGCAGCCATGAAGGTCTGATTCCACACTAGGATTGAGCACTAGGATAGCTTAAGGCCCACCCAACAGTGATGCACTTCTTCCACCAAGGTCACACCTACGCTAACGAGGCCACACCTTCTGATAGTGCCACTTCCCATTTGCCAAGCACATTCAAGCCACCACAACATGTAAATGGGCTCAGACAGTATGTGCGCCTTTCTGTGCAACTTCATTCACTCAAAATTACTGTGAGTAGAATGACTGGATCCCATGATCAACACAGATGTATTAACTTCTTAGGAAACTGTCTAGCTCTTTTAGCTATGTCATCCTTAACAGTGTATGAGGATTTCATTTGAGCCATATTTTTTTCCCAACAGTTAGTACTCCTGATCACTATTTTACATTTTAGTCATTGTAAATAGGAAGATTCATGTCACAGCTTATTGTTTTTCAAAAAGAGAATTCAGATCAGGAACCTGGAGCTAGAAGCTGAGGCAGAGAACATGGGGGAATGCTGCTTACTGACTTGCTCTTCATGGCTTGGTCAGCCTGCTTTCTTATGCACCTGAGGACCAACTGCCTAGGGATAGCATTGCCCACAGTGGCAGTTACATTAATGATTAACCAAGAAAATACCCCACAAACATGCTTATAGACCAATCTGATGGTGACAGATTTCAATGTTTTTTTTCTTCCCAAGTGACTCTAATATGTGTTGAAGTGACAAAAATCTCACCAGTACAAAGGACAATGATTTTGTCTTCAAGTATGGTATTAACTGTCAACCCCTTGAAGGGTCTTTTATCTTTGCTGAATTGATGTTTCATTCTTGGCTTAGCTTGCTGAACTATCTTATCAGAAATATAATAGTCTGCATCTGCTGAGAGCATCGATTTCTTTATTGATCTGTTAATATGGAGAATTATCTTGATTAAGTAATGGATGATAAAATTTATTTCTGTTCCTAGGATAAACCCCAACTAGTTATGATGATTCAATTTTATGTTAAATAATTTTATTTAATTTCCAAAAATATAAGAAATTTTATATTTATTTTATGAGGGAAATTGGTCATCGTTTTCTCTTTAGTAATGTCTTTTGCCGTCAAAGTTATTCTGGTCTCATAGAATGAACAGAGACTTACTCTTCCCCTGCTCAATTTTCTCTGAAAGTTGGTGAGAATACAATCTCTTCCTTGAGATGGGTCTGGATTTTTCTTTGTGGAAAGTCCTTTACCATTAGAACCATCTGTGTGATTCCATTTAAATAGAAGAAGGTCCGGGAATATATAGAACACACAGATTCATAAGTATCTGAGTCAGCAGGTAAGAGTACTTACGATGCAAGCATGAAGACCTGAATTCAAATCTACATCATCAATGTCAAAAGTCATGCATGTATGGCTGCACATGCCTATAATTCAAACACTGTAGAAAACAGAGACAAGAGTATCATCACTAGAGCTTACTGACCACTAGCCTCACTCCAGAATCAATGAGAGAAATATTGTCTTAATCTATCAAGCCTTGGAGTGATGGAGTTTGATCCCCAATGTCCCCTTCTGTCTTCTTCAGGAGTGTAGATTCAGACAAACCTGTATACATATGTGTGAGTGCACCACACTCATGCATACATGAACAATTTAAGGAATTTTGTAAAGGAACACAAGGTCTTTCTGAAAATGTATAGAAAGTTGTGCATACATTAGAAATTGCTGAAACCTTGCTTTAAGCTCTGGTGGCTTAGCAGTTACATTATTATGATCATCTGTTCCCTTCAGGGCACTGCTTTTATCATGCAAGTCTGAAAATATCTCATTGCCAGAGAGCTATGACTCTGTTCTCTGCTCAATAGAAACTTAATTTTCTACTCCTATGGCTTCTGCTTGACATTTGTAAAGGACTTCATCCAAGTTTGGCTTGGGCAGGGAAAGTACTCTAGAGTGGATCCAAGATGAAACTGGCTTCTTCATCTTTTTATTATGGAAAACATAAACACCATGATTCTTCCTGTCTTCTACTATAAATATTCCAGTGTCTGTGGCAGCTTCTCTTGGCTACAGAACTGTTTAAATGTTTCCTAACCATCAATATTTGACCTCCAAAAAGGCCCAAGATGTTTACATTTTATTAACATTTTATGTTATTCACATTAATTTATCACTCATGCCAGATAACCTTATTTGATCATGACTGAGATTTTTAGTGGAAACTGTCTTCTCGGTTTCCAATACTCAGTTCATATACTCAGGTATATGGCATGTGCAGCAAACTGGATCCACTGTGTCTTGATTAGGTCTCTGTTGCTGTGATAAACACCATGACAAAAAGCAACTTGGGGAGGAAAGCGTTTATTTCATCTTACAACTCCTAGTTCATACTCCATTACTCAGGGAAGTCACAGCAGGAATTCAAGGCAAGAATCTGGGGGCAGGCACTGGTGCAAAGGCTGTGTAGGAATACTGCTTGCTGGCTTGCTCCCCTTCACTTGATATACACCTCAGGAGCAAGTGCCCAGAGGTAGCACCACCCACAATGAACTGGACTCTTCCACTTCAATCATGGATCAAGAAAATGCCGTACAGGCCTGCCTAAAAGCCAATCTTATGGAGGCATTTTCTCAATTGAAGTTACCTCATCCCAAGTGACTAACTTGTGTCAAGTTGACAAAAACTAATCACACACTCTGTTTAGTTGCTTATTGAAGATGCTCTTTTTTCTGTATTAAATCATGCATAAATGTATAAGACTAGTCAACCTACTCTGAGATCCTCAAAGTAGGGCATCTCTTTCTGTTTCCAAGACAACTCTCTATTATCGTTGTACTCCAGCCTAGAATAAAGGGAAACTCTCAGAAACACACATGAACTTCCTCTGTGGAGTGATACCTTGGAAGCAGCATATTTTTGCTTACCTGAGTGAGAAAAATTTAGTCTCATGAGCACATTAAATTTCAAAGGAGTATAAAATATCATCCGGAGTTGAGAAACCTAGTACCTGGCTAAAACAAGGGAGCTAGTTATATTACTAAAGAAAGGGAGACTGATATTAGTGAAGGGGTTAGGTTTCAGAAGAGTACCGTGTTGGCAGGAAAGCAGGTGTTGGGTATAACAACCTAAATGGACACTGTGGTGGAAGGGGTAGGGACTGGTACAAGTCTATGGAGGATAATTGGGGTGCTGCTTGTAAGAATTAAAGGCAGCAACCATATGTCATTTCTGCTTTTGGGTGTAAAGGCCTATGTCCTATATCCAAGAAAATGTAGCTGTCTTCCATTGTGTAGAAGAAACGAGGAAAATCAGATGGGTGCCACCTTCTGCAAATCCTTGGGGCTAAATTTGAAAAAGAAAGAAATTTGAGCTCCTGCCATTATCCAATACTTTTTTAATTTGAACAGTTTTCTAAAAAGAGCTGGGACGTGTTTAGAAAAGGCACACAACTAAGACCGAATACATGTCTATCACAGCCATCACTTAAAATAGTTTTCAGAAGAATGAGTCTATTGTTCGCTTTCTTTGGCAGTTCCAAATACAAGTAAGGTTGGTGCAAAGGCACCACCATTGTCCCCCATATCCTGCCACTAACTAGATTTGGCTGAGGTCACTGCATTGATGTTTGCATTTTCCCTTTCTCCTCCTCCTCAATGTTTGTATGTTTATTTCCTAAGCCAGGTCATATTTGGCTGATGCCCTGGCTAGGCTTTCAAAAGGCAACCAAGAGAATAAAGTCTAACTCAACAGATCTATACAGAAACACAGCTACCTCTGTGAAGGTGCTAGGGCCTTAGTGAGGCTTTCGGGTACAATGTGCATGGCCTCTGCTTCTGTTTGTCTTGCAGCTATTTTTATTCTCCTCTTCATGTGTCTCCTCTCCGTGCTCTAATCAGAGCATGCAGAGAAAAAGCTATAACATTTCAGGTGCCACACTCATACAGATCATCATAGGAGAAAAGCAGTTTTCCTCGACTATATGAGAGTTAGAGGATTATAGTGAGAATACACTATGCAGCATGTAACTATCTTTATGACTGAAGGAGTAATTATCCCTATATGCTGGGAGTATTTTCAATAGAATAGATGCCGATGTTGATGCTTTATGGAAATTCCCTTTGTGGAAGATACCTGCCCTGTCCAAGATGCTCTTCCCTTCTTGGTAGCAGTGAATGGCTAATAATTCTTTGCCCCCAGTTGTGTCAGTTCAAGTCTCCTCATTGCAACTCGAAACAAATGACTAACTCTACCTTCAGAGTTCCTTACCATGGGGTGTTCACTGAAACCACATCACGGCCTTTACTCTCATCCCACAACTGTCCAAGCGCACTCTTTGTGAACTTCCTGCATGCATGCTGCATCAGAGAACCTTATGTGCAATGAGAAGTGAAGAAACCTTTCCCAGATCTTCTCTCCTACTTTGGTGTCCTTCATAACAAATACATACCTGTAACACATCGATTCCTGTTAGGGGGAACAACACTGTCAAAAATGGATTACAAGTGGGTTTTCCCTCTAAGCCGGATTGGAATCAATGTATCTTACCTAAGTCTTATAACGAAGACATTAGAACTGACCCAAACTGGGGTTCTGGCAGCAGTGGATGGTATGCAAGGGATGCCATGTTGGCAGCCAACAGTATCTGAAGCATCAGCTTCCTGCTTCTAGGTTTTTCTTATTTATTGTACTCTCTGACATAGCTAAGCCATCAGGCACGGTTTTATTCATGTAATGGATAACAATACGTACACATACTGTTTATATATGTATTATAAATGATATAAACCTTCTAAAAAGCCTTCAGTGGATATTATAGTTCATGTTATAGATTATTTTAATTTTCTCATTATAGTGCTTAGTATTCTCTAATGGTGAGTGAACATAAGACCATCACACATTGTGTTTTAAGTCATTAATATTTTTGTGAGAAATGTTGTCGCAAATATGTATTAAAACTTTCATAAGTAGCTATGTTGGAACTGTTATTTCAAGCTTCCTCATGGAAGATTTTCCAAAACTTATATAAACAAAAGAATTGACAAGTAAGTAAGTAAAATAGGTTGAGTACTTAGCATGTTCTCTTTACTGACTCTGAGTCCAAGGACCATGATGAGTAAATGGAACACCGTCTCCATTTGCACCTAAACACTTTCAGCCCGTTGGGAAATGCAATGAGACAAATTCTAGCCTGGGTCCAAGTACTTCATACAAATAGATTGATGCTATTAAGCAGGGATTTTCCTTATCTAGTGTTGTGTAATGACTCAAGTCAAAATTGAAACAACACTCATCATTTCTTGCCTGTGAGTCACTTTGTCTTAGTTGGACAGTTTTCATACATGACCTTTCATGACTCTGCAGTGGACCAGTGATTGGAATTATGGTAATCTTGAGTGTTTCTGTTTCCTTATTTTTATGTCTTAAGACTGAGGAAAAGACTGTAGAAACCCTATATGGTAAGAATGGCAATGTCACATAGTAAGAATAGCATAAGTAATGTTAGTGATGGCTATAGCCATTTTGAAAAATTCATAGCATATGGCATATAAAAATGACTTGCTAGGATCAGAGGTAGTTTTCTGAAGAAGATTAATATAAGGTCTGAAAACAACGACATGTTTTGCCAAAAAAAAAAAAAAAAAAAAAAAAAAAAAAGGAATAGGAAAAACAAGAAGACAAAAATATATGAAAAGACCTGAAATAGAACAGAACAGCTCTCAGGGCAGAAAAGATGGATGAGGAAAGTTGATGTTGTGTAGTTGGGATACAGGGTTCAGATTAAACAGAACTTTCTTGTCTATATTCAGAGTTTCTTTTTTAATCCATAAACACGTCAGGGTCTTAAGTAGTCAAGTGGCAGTTGATTCAATTATACTAAATGAAGAGAATAATGAGGTTGCAGAAGGAACAGGAATAGATGCAGAGAATTACTTAGGTGGCCATGGATAGCACTTCAGGTGAGACATGATTGGAGGTAGCACTGGCTAAAAAGAGCTGCAAGGAAGATGGAGAGACATAGCTAGATTCATGCACTCTAAGGAAGAAAAATCAATGAGACTTATAGATTGGTTGGTGAATGGGATGTAGTGGACGGCATGAATCAAGAGTAGATTGTGGTGCCAACCACAGAGATGCAGGAAAAAAAAAAGATTTGAAAAGTTGAGGTCCAGTACATGTGGAGTTGGAGGTAAGCTTAAACAATCAAAATTAATATAATTAGTAGTACACATTAGTTTACTGACACCTTAGAGCTGGTCATATTACTAGAAGTAGTAAGTTGTTACCAGTAAATCAGTAGTGAATATTCTCTAGGTGAATATAAGAGTAATAATAAAAATATGTCTACTGGGGTCAACAGTGTGCAGGTCATGTCATTACAACAGGAGTTGTTTTTCCTTGGAAGTATGATTCTGGAAGTTATTGTGCTACTTTTCCTGAAGAAATAAACAGATGTATATTCATTTCAGATCAGGCACTAATTTCAAAACAAAGAAATAATTACACTCAAGTCCCGCTTAGTGAACAAATGAATTTAATTGAGATTATTTAAAGAGCATGGATAAGAAGTTATTTGTAAGAGTCTGGTAAATTTGGGAGTGGCTATACCACTTAAAAATTCTGTTCTTTCCCTTTCAACTTGTTAGCTGCTTGAAGACCCTTAGAGAGGGACAAGGCCTTGTATGTCCCTTTCCCCTCCATGAATGCATGTTAATTAATGCAGTTTTATGCAGATATTCAAAGCTGCTGAGAATTCAAGAAAGTAATGGCCATATCATATCTTAGAGACAGCCTTTCACAACTGAAGCAGGAGTTTAGAGAGCTTTTGGGGGAGTTGAAGATGAACTAAGCAATGAGGTCGTGTAATATAACCTACTGAGAATAAGATATATTGAACACTAAATTTCACAGTACTAGATCATATGCCCTAAAGACATCACAGTGTTTCTTTTAAAAGAAGGGAGGTGGAGGCAAATGGAGAACTTCACATATCTTATGTGATATAGACAAACACAATTTGAAATTACTATTCTGCCCTGGGCAGATGTTGGATGCAGAGCAAATCAGGGAAGCTTTAGACAGCTATATGAAAAATATTCTATAGTTCAAAATCTTTATTTGGCTTGAATAGTGCTCCGCTCTTGTGCAAACCATGCAACACTCCCATGGGTCAATTTTCCTTGGCTATTTGCTAGGGTCAGAGAAAGACTGATCCTTGGAAAACGCTTGGAACAAAAAGTCCTGTCGGATTTGGCTAAATGAAGCATTTGATTAGTTATCATTAACAAGATGATGCAAGCCAGGAAGGACTCATTGTTTTTAAACTTGGCTTTGGTTCTGAGCTTGGCTTCAACCCTCCGAGCTCTGGCCAAACAGCAGGGTTTCTGTGTGTCCTCTGTTCTCCCTGAGGACCTCCCAATGAGTCAGAAGTATTTCAAATCCAAGCAAAATCTTTAGGAAAAGGGGGAGAAAGGCCATGGGCATAACCAGGAGTGGCAGCCTATACGCATACATACAGAGGAAGAAGGAAGGGTGAAGTAAAATGGTACTGTGTGTTGCCTGCTGTTGCAGCTGGAAGCACTTTTCTATATTCTAGAACTAATTTTCCAGCACAAGGCTCAGTAGTGATGCTGACTTTTGGATGAATTACACAAGGGTACATCAGATCTTTCCACCTACTCCCAATCATCTTCCTTTGACTTGAACTATGTCATAAGGCTGTCATTTCCAGCAAATCCTTTCTGGATGAAGCCACATTCAAAAATGCTACGCCTCCAGGGAGGTACCAAAGCATCACCGGAATTAACAAAGATTAAGAAGAGCAGGGAGAGAGTCGAAATGATATAACCATCTGCAGGAAGTCAGCTCCACCATTCAGTTGGCAGCCTGATAGCCTTGTGGTAAATAAAGAATGGCAGGACCAGAGCTGTAGAAACATAAGCCAATTCTATTAGACCTAGACTCGGTGTGCAGGAGCACCTGTGGTGTGTGTGTGTGTGGTATGTGTGTGTGTGTGTGTGTGTGTGTGTAGGGCGATGTACACATCAATATATTTGTGTTGAGATATACATCTGATAATATGCCAAAAAAGTCATTTTCAAATTCATAGCCAAATTCAAATTCAAATTCATGGTATACAAATTATTTTCTCAACCATATTAAGCTATTATTATTATTATTATTATTATTATTATTATTATTATTATTATTTTGCCTCTGAAGTGTTCTGACCTCCTGTTTCACTACTTGCCTGATAGGAAAGAGTAGTAACTATGCCGTCTTAGAGTTTTACAGTGAACAGTTACCATGACCAAGGTACCCCTTATCAGGATAACATTTAATTGGGGCTGGCTTACAGGTTCAGAGGTTCAGTCCAGTATCATTAAGGTGGGAACATGGCAGTACCCAGGCAGGGATGGTGCAGGAGGAGCCGAGAGTTCTACATCTTTATCTGAAGGCTGCTAGCAGAATACTGGCTTCCAGACAGCTAGGATGAGGGTCTTAAAGCCCACACCCATAGTGACACACCTACTCCAACAAGCCACACCTCCTAATGGTGCCACTCCCTTGGCCAAGCACATTAAAACCACCACATTCCACCCCCTGGCCCCCATAGACTTGTTCAAACATGAGTGTATGGAGGTTATACATAAACACAGCATAAGGCAAAATACATTTAGTCCAACTTCAAAAACCCCCATAGTCTATAGCAGTCTCAACAATGTTAAAAGTCCAAAGTTCAAAATCTTTTCTGAGATTCATCCAATCACTTAACTGTAATCCCCAAAGCAAGACAGGAAACCAGCTGGGCAAACTCCATAATCTGCATCTCCATGGCTGATGTCAAAGAAGTCTTCAGATTTTTAGCTCCTTTTTCATCTTCGTTGACTGAAACAAACTTCTTTCTCCTGGGCTGGTTCTACTCCCTATTAGCAGCTTTCCTCAGCAGATAGCCTACAGCTCTGGAATCTCAAATATCTTGGAGTCTCCAAGGCAAGTTTAATGTTAGAGCTTCTGTTCCAATGTCTGGGATCCACCCATAATCTTCTGGGCTCCTCCAAAGGGCTCACTTCTACTGCTCTGCCCTCTGTGTCAACGTGGGCTCTGGTTGATTCCACTCCACTGCTGCTGCTGTTCCTGGTGATCATCCCAGGTGGCAACTGCAATGCACTGGGGTCTTTGCTGCAACTAGGCCTCACTAATATACTCTTATAGGCTCTCTTCATGGTGCCAAACCTCAAAACCTTTGCATGACCCCCTTCATTGATGGATCATCAACTGCAACTGAGACAGCATTTTCACCAATGGTCTTCCATGGTCTCTCACAGTGCCAAGCCTTATCTGCTTTTCATGACACCTTCATGCCTTTTAAAACCAATACACATGGGTGACTCTTGCACATTACCAAGTCCAGCTGCAGCATACAGAACAACCTTGGCTATGTATTTCTGTAGCACAGCTTCTTTGTGCTCTCAAAAAACACTTCCCAGATTTCACCTCTGTGATGTTGGTCTCTTCTTATCACCACGAATTCTTAGCTCCAGCTGACCAACACCAGTTGTCCTAGGAGTCCCTTCTATTCTGGACTCTAAAGCCAGAGTTATTTGCCTAAAGCTGCTGAGTTCTGCTGCTTGCTGTGACTGGAATATGACACCTTTATTCTATCACCAGCTTTCTGTTTTCCAACTCCCTCACTGCCTAAGCTTGGCTGTCCTGGAACTCGCTCTGTAGATTGACTTTTAACACAAAGACATTCATGGCTCTGTCTCCTATAATGCTGGGATTAAAGGTGTGTATCACTATGTCTAGACTTAAGCTTTTCTTCATCTATAACTTGTTCTTTCCCAGGCTGGCCTTGAACTCAGAGATCTGCTTGCCTTTGCCTCCTGGGATTAAAGGCTTGTACGACCATGCTTGGACTTAAATTTAGCTGGGTGGGATCTTGCCCCAAGGTCACCACTCCCTTAATTCAATTTAATGTCCTTGAACACAGGATTCACCTCCATTTCACTTCCTGGTATCCTTGTATTACTTGAACCATACATTTTATATTTTTCCCTTTTCAGCTTCTTCCTTTTCATTAAAAGGCAGGTCTATCTGGGGAAGGCGGGTATATCTGGGGAAGGCAGGTCTATCTGGGGAAGGCAGGTCTTTCTGAGGAAGGTGGTTCTGCCTGGGGAAGGCAGGTCAGTCTGGGGAAGGTGGGTCTATCTGGGGAAGGCAGGTCTATCTGGCAGAGGCAGGTCATTGCAAACCCTGTTGTTTCACATCAGTGAGGTGACTCAGCAGAGCAGGAACATGTGTGTTTAAGAATGTCCATTGCTTCTCTTCCAGTCTCAAAAATCCCCCAAAATCTCCCCCGTGGCTGATCCTAACTGGAAAACACAAGAGAGTGAATTCTGGGAAATGTGCTTCAGCCTAGGCAAGTTGGTAGGTTAGAAAACCATTAAAGTCCACCCCCATCCAATCTGGAGTCCATAAACATCTCCTAAACATGTACTTAGTCTCTGAATGAAGACATATTAAGGCCGTCTGCTTCCAGGTACAATGTTCTTTCCCCAAAAGCAATTACAAAGTTCATTTTTCTTTTTGAGTCATGTTCATTTTCCACCAAGCTGATTCATACTCTTCCTTTGATATCTTGTCCCTTGCATATTTAAATTGTGAGGTCTATTTTTTTGTTTTTCAAGACAAAGTTTCTCTGTGTAACAGAACCATGGCTGTCTTGGAACTCTCTTTGTAGACTAGTCTGTCTTCGAACTCACAGAGATCTATTTATCTCTGCCTCTTGAGTGCTGGGATTAAAGGCATGCTCCACCACACTTGACCCAAGTTGTGATGTCTTAAGTAAATGTGCTGATATTTTATTTTGTGCTAGATAATAAGGTGATGAAAAATGAAAAAAAGTATCTAGCTAGTGTATAAGTAAATGTTTGCATTAAAATAAGGAAGAAACATAGCATAATGCTCCTCATTTCTACAATGCTGGTATGGTCATAGATGATATCAGTAAGCGCTTTCCCCCAATACTTCCCTTGCTGCTATTCCCTTTACTTCACCAAGTACCTCAGTTGTTCATTGTTCTTTCTTTGATAGATCAGCACAAAACATCAATCCTAAAAGCTCTGGGCCTAGTAAGAGTCTTGCTTGAGTTGAATTATAATTTTCTATTGTTTTTATTATATGACATGCGTCTGTTAGGAGACATACTTGAGAATTTCCTATACTCCAGGCATGCTATGTTAGATAACTATTATGCTATAACTGCAATATAATATATTTCTGGTAGCCTTAAACATCCCATCCAGACGGTAACCTTTTCTGCGTGTTAATTCAATGATTTGCTGTACCTAAGAGTGTCCAGGCAACAATCTCACTAAATGGAATCTATGTTGGGTCCCTTTGGTACTTTAACCTCTTGATCCATTTTGCTAATGGATCACTAAAGATGTTAGTAAATGTTGTTGCTCAACTTTTTTTCTTTTCCCTCCCCTCCCCTTCCCTTCCCTTCCATCTACTCCCTTCCCTTCCTTTTCTTCTCTTTTCTTGAGAATGTTCCTCTCTGTACCTCAGTCAGGCTTGCAGCTAAAAAGGCTTCTAGCTTCTATCTCTCAAACTCATGGAATGTACCATGAACTGCCATACACAGTATCCTTTCTACTTTCAGCCCTGGACTCCTGGATTTATGAATTTTGGCTGAGGGAGAGACAGCATAGAGTTCTGACTCAAAACATCTAAGAGGACATTGTCCAGGCCTGTAAGTTGATGGCTCCTATCTGATGCCAAAACTGTGTCTGTAGAAGACAAGTCAACATCTATAAATTGAGGATAATGAAGAACAGGATAAAAACCCTTATATGAATAAGGGCACACTGCTGAACCTCATTTGTTGTACTTTGAGTTCAGTATGAAAGTTCTGTTCCATAGAGGGGGAGGACAGTGGACAAAGACTAAATGGTTGTTTTGGCAGAAGTACTATGGGGAGAGAAGGTTAATCCATATCCAGTTTAAGTGTCCTTTCAAGTGACCAAGCAAGCAGGTACTTCGAAACCATGCTTTCCTCCTCCTCCTCCTCCTCCTCCTCCTCCTCCTCCTCCTCCTCCTCCTCCTCCTCTTCCTCCTCCTCCTCCTCTTCTCCTCCTCCTCCTCCTCTTCCTCCTCCTCCTCCTCCTCCTCCTCTTCCTCCTCCTCCTCTTCTTTTTTCTTCCTCTTTTCTCCTCCTCCTCCTCCTCCTCTTCTTCTTCTTCCTCTTTTTCCTCTTCCTCTTCCTCTTCTTTCTCCTCCTCCTCCTCCTCTTCCTCCTCCTCCTCCTCCTCCTCCTCCTCCTCCTTTTTTCTTTCTTTTGTTGGTCATGTTCAGCTAATTTTGGATATTTTAAAATTACATTTCAAATGTTATTCCCTTTCTTCAACACAAAATACCCACCCCCCTTCCCTCCTCCCTGTGTGTGTGTGTGGGGAGGGGTGTCCAACCTTGGCAGGACAAAGGGCTTCTCGCTCTAGTCCCCAACAAGGTCACCCTCTGCTGCTTATGCAGCTGGAGTCACAAGTCTCTCCATGTGTACGCTTTGGATGGTGGTTTAGTCCCTCGGAGCTCTGGTTGGTTGGTTTTGTTGTTCTTATGGGGTTGCAAAACCCTTCAGCTTCTTCAAATCTAACTCTTCCAACGAGAACCCCATTCTCAGTCCAATGGTTGGCTGTGAGCATTCACCTCTGTATTTGTCATGCTATGGCAGAGCCTCTCAGGAGACAGCTATATCAGGCTCCTGTCAGCATGCACTTCTTGGCATCAGCAATATTGTCTGGGTTTGGTGGCTGTATGTGTATGGGCTGGATACCCAGGAGGGACAGGCTCTGAATGGCCATTCCTTCAGTCTCTGCTCCAAACTTTGTCTCCATATCTCCTCCTATGAATATTTTCTTCCCCTTCTAAGAAGGACTTCATGAAGAATCCACACTTTGGTCATCCTTCTTCTTCAACTTCATGTGGTCTGTGGATTTTATCTTGGGTAATTTGAGCTTTTGGGCTAATATCCACTTATCAGTGAATGCATACCATGTGTGTTTATTGTGATTGTGTTACCTCACTCAGGATGATATTTTCTAGTTCCATCCATTTGCCTATTAATTTCATGAAGTCATTGTTTTTAATAGCTGAGTAGTACTCCATTGTGTAGATGTACCACATTTTCTGTATCCATTCCTCTATTGAAGGACATCTGGGTTCTTTCCAGCTTCTGGCAATCACAAATATGGCCATTATGAACATAGTAGAATATTTGCTGATTCTTGATCTTACAGCATAAGTCACTGGTGTTCTATTCAGGAAAATTCCCCCTGTGGCATGGTGGCACATATTTTGGGCATATGCTTAGGAGTGGTATAGTTGGGTCCTCAGGTAGTAATATGTCCAATATTCTAAGGAACCTCTAGACTGATTTCCAGAGTGGTTTTACCAGCTTGCAATCTCACCAACAATGGAGGAGTGTTCTGCTTTCTCCACATCCTCACCAGCATCTGTTGTTGCCTAAGTTTTTGATCTTAGCCATTCTGACTGGTGTGTGTTACAATCTTTGCATTGTTTTGATTTGCATTTCCCTGATGGCTAAGGATGTTGAGCATTTCTTTAGGTACTTCTCAGCCATTAAATATTTCTCAGTTGAGAATTCTTTGTTCAGCTCTGTACCCCATTTTTAATAGGGTTATTTGATTCTCTGGAGTCTAACTTCTGAGTACTTTGTATATTTTGGATATTAGCCCTCTATCAAATGGAGGATTGGTAAAGATCTTTTCCCAATCTGTTGGTTGCCATTTTGTCTTAATGACAGTGTTCTTTGCCTTACAGAAACTTTGCAATTTTATGAGGTCCCATTTGTTGATTCTTGATCTTAGAGCATAAACCATTGGAGTTCTGTTCAGGAAAATTTCCCCAGTGTTCATGTGTTCAAGGTTCTTCCCCACCTTTTCTTTTATTAGTTTGAGTGTATCTGGTTTTATCTGCAGGTGCTTGATCCACTTGGACTTGAGCTTTGCACAGGACGAAAAGAATGGATCGATCGATTTGCATTCTTCTACATGATGACCTCCAGTTGAACCAGCAAACTTTGTTGAAAATGCTATCTTTTTTCCATTGGACAGTTTTAGACCTTTGTCAAAGGTCAAGTGACCATAGGTGTGTGGATTAATTTCTGGATCTTCAATTCTATTCCACAGATCTACCTGCCTGTCCCTGTATCAATACCATACAGTTTTTATCACTATTGCTCTGTAATAAGACGGACGTTAGGGAAGGTGTTTCCCTCAAAAGTTCTTTCATTGTTGAGGATAGTTTTCGCTATCCTGGGGTTTTTTGTTGTTTCAAATGAATTTGCAAATTGCTCTATCTAACTCTATGAAATTTGGATGGGGATTGCATTGAATCTGCAGATTGCTTTTGGCAAGAATGTCATATCTACAATATTAATCCTGCCAGTCCATGAACAAGGGAGATCTTTCCATTTTCTGAGATCTTCAATATCTTTCTTCAGAGACTTGAATTTCTTGTTATACAGATATTTCACTTACTTAGAGTTATACCAAGGTATTTTATATTATTTGTGACTATTGTGAAGGGTGTCACTTCCCTACTTTCTTTCTCAGCCTGTTTATCCTTTGGTTAGAGGAAGGCTACTGACTTGTTTGAGTTAATTTATACCCAGCCACATTGACGAAGTTGTTTATCAGGCTTAGTAGTTCTCTGGAGGAACTTTTGGGGCCATTTAAGTAAACTATCATATCATCTGCAAATAGTGATATTTTGACTTCTTCCTTTCCAATTTGTATCCATTTAACATCCTTTCATTGCTCTGGCTAGGATTTCGAGTACTATATTGAATAAGTAGAGTGGACAGCCTTGTCTAGTCCCTGATTTTAGTGGGATTGCTTCAAGTTTCTCTCCATTTAGTTTGATGTTGGCTACTGGTTTGCTGTATATTGCTTTCATTATGATTAGGTATGGGCCTTGAATTTCTGATTTTTGCAAGAATTTTAACAAGAAGGGGTGTGGAATTTTGTCAAATGTTTTCTCAGCATCTAATGAGATGATCGTGTGTCTTTTTTCCCTTTGAGTTTGTTTATATAGTGGATTACGTTGATGGATTTCCATATATTGAATCATACTTGCATCCCTGTAATGAAGCCTACTTGATCATGATGGATGATCATTTTGATGTATTCTTGAATTCAGTTTGTGAGAATTTTATTGAGTATTTTTGCGTGAGTAGATTCTTAAGGGAAATTGGTCTGAATTTCTCTTTCTTTGTTGGGTCTTTGTGTAGTTTAGGTATAAGAATCATTGTGGAGAGGAGACTACTTTCTGCCCACATTTCTGACGCTAGAGGAAAACGCCAAACACCTAGTGCCATCTGGGCCCCCTGTGCACAGGTTCCCAAGTGAAAGTGGGGCAGGCCCTTCTGGTTGCTGCCCTCACGGAGAGCTGAAACCCGGATCTGAGAAGTGACTCCAGGCCCGAGACCAGAGGCAAGACCAACTTTTCTGGTCCAAGCGACCTTCCTGGTGGACTCAGTACACATGCCCACAGGAACACCAGTAGACAGGAACGACTACACGCCTGAAAGCAGAACACTCTGTTCCCATAACTCCCTGAAAGAGAACAGGAAAACAGGTCTATAGCACTCCTGACACACAGGCCTATAGGACGGTCTAACCACTGTCAGAAATAGCAGAAAAAGGTAAAACCAGAGACAACATGATAGCAAGAGGCAAGCACAGGAACCCAAGCAACAGAAACCAAGACTACATGGCATCATCGGAGCCAAATTCTCTCAACAAAGCAAACACTGATTATCCAAACACACCAGAAAAGCAAGATCTAGATATAAAATCACATTTGATCATGATGATGGAGGACTTCTAGAAAGACATAAAGAACTCCCTTAGAGAAATGGAGGAAAACACAAATAAACAAGCAAAAGCCTATGGAGAGGAAATGCAAAAATCCCTGAAAGAATTACAGGAAAACACAATCAAACAGGTGAAGGAATTAAAAATGGAAATAGAAGCAATAAAGAAAGCACAAAGGGAGACAACCCTGGATATAGAAAACCAAAGGAAGGGGTTGGGGATTTAGCTCAGTGGTAGAGTGCTTGCCTAGGAAGCGCAAGGCCCTGGGTTCGGTCCCCAGCTCTGAAAAAAAGAAAAAAAGGAAAAAAAAAAGAAAACCAAAGGAAGAGACAAGGAGCTGTAGATACAAGCTTCACCAACAGAATACAAGAGATGGAAGAGAGAATCTCAGGAGCAGAAGATTTCATAGAAATCATTGACAAAACTGTCAAAGATAATGTAAAACAGAAAAAGCTACTGGCCCAAAACATACAGGAAATCCAGGAAACAATGAGAAGATCAAACCTAAGGATAATATGTACAGAAGAGAGTGAAGACTCCCAACTCAAAGGACCAGTAAATATCTTCAACAAAATCATATAAGAAAACTTCCCTAACCTAAAGAAAGTGATGCCCATAAACATACAAGAAGCCTACAGAACTCCAAACAGATTGGACCAGAAAAGAAACTCCTCCCGTCACATGAGAGTCAAAACACCAAATCCACGAAACAAAGAAAGAATATTAAAAGCAATAAGGGAAAAAGGTCAAATAACATATGGAGGCAGACCTATCAGAATTACACCAGACTTCTCACCAGAGACTATGAAAGTCAGAAGATCCTGGACAGATGTCATACAGACCCTAAGAGAACACAAATGCCAGCCCAGGTTACTGTACCAGCAAAGCTCTCAATTAACATAGATGGAGAAACCAAGATATTCCATGACAAAAACAAATTTACACAACATCTTTCTACAAATCCAGCGCTACAAAGGATAATAAATGGTAAAGCCTGACACAAGGAAGCCAGCTACACCCTAGACAAAGCAAGAAACTAATTGTTTTGCAACAAACCAAAGAGAAGACACGCATACAAACATAATCTCACATCCAAACACGAATATAACAGGAAGCAACACTCACTATTACTTAATATCTCTCAATATCAATGAACTCAATTTCCCAATAAAAAGACACAGATTAACAAACTGGATACGCAATGAGGACCCAACATTTTGCTACATACAGGAAACACACCTCAGAGACAAAGACAGACACTACCTCAGAGTAAAAGGCTGGAAAACAACTTTCCAAGCAAATGGTCTGAAGAAGCAAGCTGGAGTAGCCATTCTAATATCGAATAAAATTGATTTTTCAACCAAAAGTCATCAAAAAAGATAAGGAAGGACACTTTATATTCATCAAAGGAAAAATCAACCAAGATGAACTCTCAATCCTAAATATCTATGCTCCAAATACAAGGGCACATATGTATATAAAAGAAACCTTACTAAAGCTCAAAGCACTCATTGCACCTCACACAATAATAGTAGGAGATTTCAGCACTCATCAGTGGACAGATCATGGAAACAGAAATTAAACAGAGACATAGACAGACTAAGAGAAGCCATGAACCAAATGGTTTTAACAGATATTTATAGAAAATTCTATCCTAAAAGGATATAACTTTTTCTCATCACCTCATGGTACTTTCTCCAAAATTGACCATATAATTGGTAATAAAACAGGCCTCAACAGATACAGAAAGATAGAAATAATCCCATGCATCCTATTAGACAACCACAGGCTAAAGCTGGTCTTCAATAACAGTAAGGAAAGAATGCCCACATATACATGGGAGTTGAACAATGCTCTACTCAATGATAACCTGGTCAAGGAAGAAATAAAGAAAGAAATTAAAGACTTCTTAGAATTTAATGAAAATGAAGGTACAACAGACCCAAACTTATGGGAAACAACGGAAGCTGTGCTAAGAGGAAAACTCATATCTCTGAGTGCCTGCAGAAAGAAACAGGAAAGAGCATATGTCAGCAGCTTGACAGCACACCTAAAAGCTCTAGAACAAAAAGAAGCAAATACACCAGGAAGAGTAGAAGGCAGGAAATAATCAAACTCAGAGCTGAAATCAACGGAGTAGAAACAAAATGGAGTATACAAAGAATCAACAAAACCAAAAGCTTGTTCTCTGAGAAAATCAACAAGATTGGTACAGAGACAGGAAGGTAGATCAGTGGAATAGAAGATAACCAGAGGGCAAAGAGTGATTATCCAAATTAACAAAATCAGAAATGAGAAGGGAAACATAACAACAGAATCTGAGGAAATTCAAAAAATCATCAGATCCTACTACAAAGCCTATATTCAACAAAACTGGAAAATCTGGAGGAAGTGGACAATATTCTAGACAAATACCAGGTACCAAAGTTAAATCAGGAACAAATAAACCATCTAAACAACCCTATAACTCCTAAATCAATATAAGCAGTTATTAAAAGTCTCCCAACCAAAAAGAGCCCAGGGCCAGATGGGTTTAGTGCAGAATTCTATCAAAGCTTCTTAGAAGACCTCATAGCAATAATGTCCAAACTATTCCACAAAATAGACGCAGATGGAGCACTACCAAATTCCTTCCATGAAGCCACAATTATGCTTATACCTAAACCACACAAAGACCCAACAATGAATGAGAACTTCAGACCAATTTCCCTTATGGATTTGATGCAAAAATACTCAATAAAATTCTTGCAAACTGAATCCAAGAACACATCAAAACGATCATCTATCATGATCAAGTAGGCTTCATCCTAGGGACTCAGTTATGTTTTAATATACAGAAATCCATCAGCATAATCCACTATATAAACAAACTCAAAGAAAAAAAAACACATGTTCATTTCATTAGATGCTGAGAAAGCATTTGACAAAATTCAACACCCCTTCATGATAAAAGTCCTGAAGAGATCAGAAATTCAAGGCCTATTCCTAAGCATAGTAAAAGCCATATACACCAAACCAGTGGCTAACATTAAACTAAATGGAACTTGAAGCAATCCCACTAAAATCAGGAACTAGACAAGGCTGCCCACTCTCTCCCAATATTGTACTTGAAGTTCTAGCCAGAGCAATCAGACAACAAAAGGAAGTAAAATGGATACAAATTGGAAAGGAAGAAATCAAACTATCACTATTTGCAGATGTTATATTTTTCTTAAGTGACCACAAAAGTTCCACCAAAGAACTACTAAGCCTGATAAACAACCTCAGCAAAGTTTTGGGGTATAAAATTAACTCAAACAAATCAGTGGCCTTCCTCTACCCAAAGGATAAACAGGCTGAGAAAGAAAGTAGGGAATTGACACCCTTCACAATAGTCACAAATAACACAAAATACCTTGGTGTGACTATTACCAAGTAAGTGGAAGATCTGTATGGCAAACACTTCAAGTCTCTGAAGAAAGAAATTGAAGAACATCTCAGAAGATGGAAAGATCTCCCACCCTCATGGATTGGCAGGATTGATAGATTAAAAATGTCCGTTTTGCCAAAAGCAATCTACAGATTCAGTGCAATCCCCAACAAAATTCCAACTCAGGTCTTCATAGATTAGAAAGAGCAATTTCCAAATTCATTTGGAATAACAAAAAACCCAAAATAGCAAAAAATATCTTCAACTATAAAAGAACTTCTAGGGGAATCACCATCCCTGACATTAAGCAGTATTACAGAGCAATAGTCATAAAAACTGTATGGTATTGATACAGAGACAGGCAGGTAGATCAGTGGAATAGAATTGAAGACCCAGAAATGAACCCACATACATATGGTCACTTGATCTTTGACAAAGGAGCTAAAACCATCCAATGGAAAAAATATAGCATTTTCAACAAATGGTGCTGCTTCAACTGGAGGTCAGTGTGTAGATGAGTGCAAATCAATCCATTCTTATTGCCCTACGCAAAGCTTAAGGCTGAGTGGACAAAGGACCTCTATATAAAACAAGACCAATAGAAGGAAAATTGGGAAAGAATCTCGATCACATGGGCAAGAGGAAAATTTCCTGAACAGCAAGGCAAAGAACACTGTCATTAAGACTAAATGGCAATCAAAATACTGGGAAAAGATCTTTATCGGGTATACATCTGATAGAAGGCTAATATCCAAAATATACAAAGAACTCAAGAAGTTAGACTCCAGAGAGCCAAATAACCCTATTAAAATGGGGTACAGAGCTAAACAAATAATGCTCATCTGAGGAATATTGAATGGCTGAGAAGTACCTAAAGAAATGCTCAACATCCTTAGTCATCTGGGAAATACAAATCAAAAGAACCCTGAGATTCCACCTCACACCAGTCAGAATGGCCAAGATCAAAAACTCAGGTGACAGCAGATGCTGGAGAGGATGCAGAGAAAGAGGAACACTCCTCCATTGTTGGTGGGATTGCAGACTGGTACAACCATTCTGGAAATCAGTCTGGAGGTTTCTTAGAAAATTCAAATTTGCACTACCTGATGACCCAGCTATACCTCTCTTGGGCATATACCCAAAAGATGCCCCAACATATAACAAAGACACGTGCTCCACTATGTTCATAGCAGCCTTATTTATAATAGCCAGAAGTTGGAAAGAACCCAGATGCCCTTCAACAGAGGAATGGATACAGAAAATGTGGTACATCTACACAATGGAATATTACTCAGCTAGCAAAAACAATGACTTTATGAAATTCATAGGCAAATGGATGGAACTGGAAAATATCATCCTGAGTGAGGAAATCCAATCACAGAAAAACACACATGGAGTGCACTCACTGATAAGTGAATATTAGTCCAAAATCTCGGATTACCCAAGATATAATCAGATCACATGAAGCTCAAGAAGATAGACGACCAAAGTGTGGATGCTTCATCCTTCTTAAAAGGGACAACAAAAATATTCATAGGAGGGAATATGGAGGCAAAGTTTAAAGCAGAAACATGTGGAATATATATATATATATATATATATATATATATATATATATAATCTCTACCAAAACTAGATAAGATTTATGAAGCTAAGTAGTGCATGCTGACAGGAGCCAGGAGTCTCCTGAGAGGCACAGCCAGAACATGTCAAATACAGAGGCGAATGCTAGCAGCAAACCATTGAACTGAGAATAGGACCCCTGTTGGAGGAGTTAGAGAAAGGATTGAAGGAGCTGAAGGGGTTTGCAACCCCATATGAACAACAATGCCAACCAAAGAGAGATTCCAGGGACTAAACCACTACCCAAAGACTATACATGGGCAGAACCATGGCTCCAGCTGCATATGTAGCAGGGAATGGCCTTGTTAGGCACCAATGGAAGGAGAAGCCCTTGGTCCTGCCAATGTTGAACCCCCCAGTGCAGTGTAATATGGGGGGAGGGGGCAGGAACGGGAGTGGATTCGGAGGGGAACAGCCTTATATATGAAGGGGAATGGGATAAGAAAGGGGGCTTATGTCCGGGAAACCCAGAAAGGGAAATGTAATTTTACATTTGAAATGTAAATTTAAAAAATCCAGTAAAAGAAAAAAGAGAGTCAATAAAGAAGACCCTAAAGCAATAAAATGTATCTAAATGTATCTATTTTTGCACATATCAAAAAAAAGTGGATATTAACCAAAAAAAGTACAGAATACCCAAGATACAGTACACAGAACTCAAAATGATCAACAAGCTGAAGGGCTCAAGTGAGGAAGCCTCAGTCCCGCTTGGGAGGGAGAAGAAAGCAACCACATGGGGGGAGGGAGGGAGAGACATAGGAGAGAAAGGAGATGGGGTTGGGGGGAGAGGAGAACATGATCTGGTATTTAGCAGGGGAAAAGGATTGAAGCCCTGAGGGACAGCAGAAAGAATAGAAACAGGTGACTTCAGGAAGAAGGAAATTGGGAAGACCCTCTAGAATGTACCAGAGACCTGGGGAGTGAGAGACTCTCAGGAAACAAGGGGGGATCCTAGATGAAATGCCCTACAGTGGGGAGAGGGAACTTATTGAATCCACCTCCAGCAGAAAGACAGAACATCAAGTGAGGGATGGGGTTGCTATCCCACAGCCAAAACTCTGACCCGTAATTCTTCCTGTCTGAAAGAAATGCAGAGTTGGAAATGGAGAAGAGTCTAAGGAAAAGAAGGTCCAGCGACAGACCCAAAGTGGGTTCTAATTCAAGGGGAGGCCCCACGACCTGACAGTATTACTGAGGCTATGGGGCACTCACAAAAGGGGACCTATCATGACTGCCCTCCAAAAGACCCAACAAGCAGCTGAAAGAGTCAGATGCAGATATGTGCACCAACCAATAAACAGCAGTTGCTGACCCCTCTGGTTGAATTAGGGAAAAACTGGAGTAAGCTAAGGAGGAGGACAACCCTGTAGGAGGACCAGCAGTCTCAATTAACCTGGACCCCTGAGATCTCTCAGACACTGGATCACCAACCAGGCAGCATACACCAGCTGAGATGAGGCCTCCAACACATACACAGCAGAGGACTCCCAGGTCTGGGTTCAGTCAAAGAAGATGCACCTAACCCTCAAGAGACTGGAGGCCCCAGGAGTTTAGGAGGTCTGGTGGGTGGGTGAGAGGAGGACATCTCAGAAGAGATGGAGGGGAGTATGGAGGTGGGGAGCAGGTATGGGATGTGGGAACCCTCGGGGATGGACCAGGAGGAATAAAATCTGGAGTGTAAAAATAAATAAAAATAAATAAATGAATAACATTTTAAAACGTCCTCTCCATTGAACTACCTGAGGACCCAGCTATACCTCTCTTGTGCATATACCCAAAAGATGCCCCAACATATAACAAAGATTGCTCCACTATGTTCATAGTAAGCCTTTATTTATAATAGCCAGAAGTTTGAAAGAACCAGATGCCTTCAACAGAGGAATGGATACAGAAATGGTACATCTACACAATGGAATATTACTCAGCTATCAAAACAATGACATTATGAAATTCATAGGTAAATGGTTGGAACTGGAAAATATCATCCTGAGTGAGGTAACCCAATCACAGAAAAACACACATGATATGCACTCATTGATAAGTGGCTATTAGCCCAAATGCTTGAATTGCCCTAGATGCACAGAACACAACGTAAACTCAAGACCGATGATCAAAAATGCAAATGCTTCACTCCCTTCTTTAAAAGGGGAACAAGAATACCCTTTGGGAGGGAATAGGAGCAAAAGTTTAAAACAGAGGCAGAAGGAACACCCATTCAGAGCCTGCCCCATGTGGCCCATACATACAGCCACCCAATTAGACAAGATGGATGAAGCAAAGAAGTACAGGCCAACAGCCGGATGTAGATCGATCCTGAGAGACACAGCCAAAATACAGCAAATACAGAGGCGAATGCCAGCAGCAAACCACTGAACTGAGAACGGGACCCCCGTTGGAGGAATCAGAGAATGAACTGGAAGAGCTTGAAGGGGCTTGAGACCCCATATGTACAACAATGCCAAGCAACCAGAGCTTCCAGCGACTAAGCCACTACCTAAAGACTATACATGGACTGACCCTGGACTCTGACCTCATAGGTAGCAATGAATATCCTAGTAAGAGCACCAGTGGAAGGGGAAGCCCTGGGTCCTGCCAAGACTGAACCCCCAATGAACATGATTATTGGGGGGAGGGCGATAATGGGGGGAGGATGGGGAGGGGAACACCCATAGAGAAGGGGAGGGGGAGGGGTTAGGGGGATGTTTGCCCGGAAACCGGGAAAGGGAATAACAATCAAAATGTAAATAATAAATACTCAAGTTAATAAAGAAAAAAAAATAAAATGTCCTCTCATAGGTATTATAAGATGTGGTTAAGAGACCTGAAAGCAGGTCTAGCTAAGGAATAAACCTGTAATTGATTGATTGAGTCTTTCACCTTTTATATAAAGTCATCTCTGAATATTTCAAACGATCAATCTTCTTTTCCCCCTGCCAGAGCTGAAAGGGTCTTTCTTAGACCTTCATCATGAAACTTTGGTAGGACTCCTGAAGGTAAAGCCCACTGCAGTGTGAGGGTCAATTGCTATGACTCTGCTAGGAGCCCTTTATTCTCACATTATTCCACACTAAAATTCCAGCAAGTTTCTAATGTGTTATTTAAATTGTAGCCACAGCATGTCTTCTGTTTCAGATCTCAGCTAGGATTCACTGACTTGTCTGTCTTTCCAGATGTTGTCAGATGGCAATTTGCCCTGAAAACTCAGTTCTCTTTGGGGTAGAAAGAACGGTGTCCTTTTTCAGGGTATTCAGCCCCCTTTGGTTGTTAGGATAACTACAAAGGCTGCTAAGCAAAAGAGAGAGATCACCACAAGTTATTTTCTTTCTTTAAAGTTCACCTTCTGGCATTTCTGCTTTCTCCTCATGCTTTCCTCTTCAGCCTTTATAAAAACATTTTTTTTCCTGAATCTTCACTGCATACATCAAATCAACTGTAGCTGAAATTGTCCTTGCTTTTTGATAGTATAATTTTTATATTACAGATCTGTTTTCCTTTACATATTCACAGTACATGCATTCTCTATTTCTTGTGTTGAATCATTCTAAGTAGCATAGGAAGAGAAGTCTGTAAACCGAAAGGTTGTAAGCACATCTTACTCTTAAACTGTCCTTAGTTACCATGTTCTTAATGTTGGACTTCTCCGAGTTACCTTTTTAAGTAGAAACCAATAAGAAACCTATAACCAACCCCCCCCCCAATATTGTATTCTTTCATCACCTGTCCAATAAATGCGTACCACATTGCCTTACACTTGATTGTTCGTTCTTAGAATGTCTAGTACAGTTTGTAGCTTGTATAATGTTACTCTGAACTCTTTGGTACTAACTCTAATAAGTACAGATACATAGAATAAGACTTTAGAAACTGATAGAGCAGTTTGATAGTCACCTGATATCTGAGAAATCTAATTTAAAAATATTCATTTTAAATTGTATATCAGATCGTTTATATATATACATATATATATAATAAAACATTAAAATTAAAAGTTAAAGCCTTCTATCAGTTAACAGGAAACTTCTATGACCTGTGCAGTAAACACTGTCTTAGCCAGAAAGAAATTGGATCTACTATACCCAGCAAAATTATTTCCCAGTTAATCGTGCTCAATAAATTTCACCAAATATTACTCTAACACATCATGCCAAACTCTGCTTATGGCCTTGTACTTGGTTTTCTATTTCTTTCAATAGGAGTCAATACTTTGGATATATGTATACAAAGAGATGATACAAAAGCAAACCTGGCATCACTTCAGTATACCCGAATGTGGTGAAAAGCAAGGAGAGGTTCCTGGCTTTCACCATCATGACGACGGATTTTCTAAGGAATGATGGATAAGTCATTTAAAGTTCCCTTCCATCCATGTATCATGAGAAGATGTGGAAAGGGATGAACCAAAGATCTAGTTTAAGAGGATGGGAGAATAAAGAGGTGTGAATGACTGGATAGATTAGAGAGGAGTCAACAAGTTCAAGAAAGAAAGAGCGAGTAAAGCTTGGGAATCCATTCCCTTGTTTTTTTGTTTTTTGTTTTTTTTTTCATTGTGGCCCAATCTGCTTTGGTCCAGAGTCAAGACCATTGTTGAATTCTGCATCCGGTACTGCAGATGACTGTCATGTCTGCCAGACTGTGATGTCTATGATCTTTTCTCACTACCACTTTGCCCAGGGTCAAGGAATTATTCAGAGCACTGGACAGATGTCTGTATAACCCTGAGGGATCTTGAAATTTTCTTGTGAGCCACTCTACTCTAGTGGTGCGGGTATGCTGTGAAGTTTCTTTTTCCCTTTCTTCCATGGGGTCCGTATGTAGCCCAGGCTGGCATTATACTCAGAATCCTCTTGCCCCAGCCTCCTGAGTGCCGAGATTTCAAGTGCACACTGTCAGTTAGCTGTGTGTTTTAGAAAACATTTTCAAAGATTTATTTTTGTGATAATAAAAAGAAAATACCACATGCCTAAACATTTCAACAATACAAAGGATTTTCCCATATCAACTCTTTCTACCCTGCCTTCCCCATACTGTACCATTACCCTGCTTTCTCCAAGCACAAAGGGCATTAGGATGCATTGTTTTGCTCCTTGTTATTTCATTGTGTAGGATAACTTGAATGCATTTTGCATAAGCACATTGGCATCTTGTTCATTCATTTTAAAGGCCACATAGTATTTAATCAGGTATATACAAACATATAATTAATAAAATGATTCTCCTATTAAGGGATATTGATATGTACAGGAACCACTCACCTTTTACTACTATGCATATTGCAAAATACAAACTTTGTGTGACACATCTTTATATGCTTGATGGAGGGAGAAAAACTGTTGATTTCTAAGGATCCTTGGATTTTTCATGTATGGTTAATTTCTGAAATCTCAAACTAGGCATCATATTTATCCTTTTATGTTTTGGTGTTTCAAGTCAGTCCAGCATCCCTGCTGTGCAGATATTTGGAAATTATTTGTTGCTTTTCTGGCTTCAGGTTGAAAAACAGAATCCTTGCCCTCATTCACTAATAGTAACACGGGTGAGCAATACAGGGCTAAGATCAGGGTCCGCGTGGCGCTCTCTGGGTGACTCCATTTCACTTAACTCATTTAAACTTACTTAACAGATTATGTTCCTACTTAAATATTGTGTTGTCTATCAAGATAGAGTAGTATAGGTTTTTAACTTCATTTTCTCACCTTCCTTCTGCTCTGAAAGGTATCAGAGGAATAATCACAATCATCACTGTCGTCACCACCACCACCACCACCACCACCACCATCATCATCGTCAACAACAACAGTAAATGAGAATCCAATTACAATGTATAACAATGTGAGAGAGAGAGAGAGTCTCCCTATGTAGTCTATGCTGGCCTCAAACTTGAATTCTTGCTGCAATTGGAGGTCCGCATTACTACATCTGGATAAACTGAGTGATTTTTTTTTTTTTAATTTTGGAGACAAGGTTTCTCTGTAAAGCCCTGGCTATCATGGAGCTCACACTGTAGACCAGGTTGTCCTCAAACTCATAGAGATCTGCCTGCCTCTGCCTCTGCTGGGATTAAATGGGTCCTTGCTTATGGACCAAGAATAATTGTTCTTAACTGGGAGCAACTTTTGATATGTAGGACATTCAGTAATGTCTCAAGACAATTGTTATTTGTCAATACTAGGCATTGGGGTTGCTCCTGGTATCTGGTGTATAAGTGCTGAGTCTGCTAACTAAACATACTTCATGCTCAATGAAGCCCTTGCCCAGGGAGGACGCCTTCAGCCCCCAAAGTCACCCAGCTTGAGAAAGTCTGGTCATGAACTTGGTATAGAATCTAAAACCAGTACCACTGAGCAGTGAAGAGTAAAAGGTTATATCAACTCAAGCATTACAGCCATCCCTAAGGATTTTGATTTCATTGGTCCAGGCCAGTATCTTTTTTTAAAAAAAATGCAGTTATTCTAAATAATGCCCTATTGCTTTGCATAGCTGTTTTAGTTTTTACTCTTTTAATTTTTTATTAAATCCTTTTGATTAATTAATTAATTAATTAATTTTTACATCCCAACCTCTGTTTCCTTCCCCAGTCACTCTTTCATTTCTCTTCAGATAGGAGCAGGCTTCCCATGAATATCAACCAGTCATGGCATAACAAGGTTATAGTAAGACTAGGCACCTCCTCTTTTATTGAGGTTAGACAAGAGAATAACCTCGTAGGAGGAAAGGGTCCCAAAGGTAGGTAATAGAGTCAGAGACAGCCCCTCCTCCCACTGTCAGGTATCCCAAGGGAAGATCATGCTATACAACTGTAACAAATGTGCAGAGCTCTTAGGTCAGTCTCATTCAGGCTCCCTGCTTGAAGGTTCAGGCTCTGTGAGCCCCTATGAGCCCAGATTAGGTGATTTCTGTGGGCTTTCTTGTGGTATCCTTGATCCCTCTGGCTCCTTCGATCTTCCCCATCACCTCCTTCCCCAAGCTCCTCATAATGTTTGGCTGTGTGTCTCTGCATCTATTTCTCTCACTTGCCGAGGGAGGCCTCTCTGAAGGCAGTTGTGCTAGGCACCGATCTATGAGTGTGGCTAAATTCCATTAGGAATCATTTCGTTGGCTTTTATTGCCAGTCATGATTGGTTCTATCCTATGTCTCGGGGCTCTCTAGCCTCTGGATCCTGGCCCTCCAGGAAGTGTCAGGAGTTGACTCTGTCTCATGGCATGGGTCTCAAGCTGGACCAGTCATTGGCCATCCGCACATGTTCTGGGCCACGTTTACCCCAGCACATCTTATAGGCAGGACAAATAAGCTAAAGGTTTGGTCGCTGGGTAGGTTTCCCAATCCCTCCATTGGAAGTCTTGCCTGGGTAGAGTTGTCGATTGGTTCAGGCTCCATATCCCCCTTTGCTAGGAGTCTTCAATGGGGTCACCCTCATAAATTCCAGTATGACCCCCTGCCGCCCTGATTCCAGTTGTCTCTCCTAGTACTCTCTCCCTCTGTCCACCCTACACCTGATCCATCCTGTTTCCACTTCCCCATTGAGACCCCCCACCTGTGATGTCTATTCTATTTCCCCTTCACTGTGGGATTCATTCATCCCCCGCTGAGCCCTCCTCATTACTTAGCTTCTCTGAGTCTGCTGGTTGTAATATGGATATTTGTGGTTAATATGATTTATAAGTGAGTGCCTACCATGCTCGTCTTTTTGAGTGTCTTTACCTCACTCAGGATGATATTTCCTAGTTCTTCTTCATGAAGTTCCTTTGAAGTCCTGGCCAGTCTGTGACAAAATAGACACTTATTCTCTGAAGAGTCTGATCTGAGTGAGACCACAGAGGGGCCCAGCCTTCCCCCATATTTCACAACTGGAGGAGTTGGAAAGAATTGGAATGATCTAGAAAATATCATCCTGAGTGAGGTAACTCAATCACAGAAAAACACACTTGGTATGCACTCACTGATAAGTGGATATTAGCCCAAAAGCTCAAATTACCCAAGATGCAATCCACAGACCACAGGAAACTCAAGAAGGATGACCAAAATGTGGATGCTCCCACTTCCTCTTGAAAGGGGAAAAATATCCATAGGAGGGGATATGAAAGCAAAGTTTAGAGCAGCGACTAAAGGAATGGCCATTCAGAGTCTGCCCCACATGTGGTCCATATATATACAGCCACCAAACTAGATAAGATGGATGAAGCTAAAAAGTGCATGCTGAAAGGGACCGGATGTAGATCTCTTCTGAGAGTCACATCCAGAGCATTTCAAATACAGAGGTCAATGCTAGTAGCAAACTTCTGAACTGAGAACAGGACCCCCTTGGGGGCAATTAGAGGAAGTATTGAAAGAGTTGAAGGAGCTTGCAACCCCATAACAACAACAATGTCAACCAACCAGAGCTTCCAGGGACTAAACCACTACTGAAAGACTATACATGGACTGACCCAGGGCTCCAACTGCTTATGTAGCAGAGAATAGCCTTGTTGGGGCACCAGTGGAAGGCGAAGTCTTTGGTCCTGCCACGGTTGGACCCCTAGTGCAGGGGAATGTATGGGGGGGCAGTAAGGGAGGTGGAGGAGGGAACACCCATATGGGGGAAGGGTTGGGGATGCGGGCTTATGGACAGGAAACTGGGTAAAGAAATATATCTAATTAAAAAAAAATTAAAAAACCAAAAGAAAGAAGTTTTCTCAAATGCCGAAAAGGGTCATATGGAAGCCCAAGTTTGGGGGTTTAGTTAGAAATTGGAAAGGTCTGTTCGAATGAATGACTTAAAAATCTCTGGGTCATTAATATCAAAGACCTTGGCCTATAAGGGACTGCTGTAGCAAAGAGAAAGATGTAGTTCTGCAGTGGGCACGATCCTTGTCTAGTCACAGGGGTTTTGTCTTCCACAAATGCCTCCAAGAAACCAGATCCATCCTGAGGACAGCCTAGAAACCTTCTCCTGGTACTAGAATGTAGCCATGCCAGCCCATAGGGTGGAGACTCTGAGCTGGTCCTGCTGTTCTCACGGTGGTTGAGAACAACCCAGGAGATGGCTAGATCTGGCTGCAGGAAACTACCACTGAATCTGTGAGTTCGTGGGTAGGCAGCGGACCTCCTGTCTTTTGTGTCTCCCATCAGCTGGCCCTTAAGTCCCATTCTAAACCACAGCACAGCAGGCATGCACCAGGCCTAGCCTTTGCAAAAGAGAAACAAACACAGGAACACTTGTAGAATGAGTCTTGGTGCCGGTGTAATCTTATATCTCGCTTCCAACCCTAGGTCTGTTCAAATCAAGTTCCTGGCTGTCTTTTTTCCTAGTACAATGAACTAGGAAGTTCATCATAGTAACCAGCTTCGGGCCATGGTACCCAGCTTCAGAGGGAAACTCTGAACTCCTAGGTTGTCTCTGTTTCTATGTGACATGCAAGGGTTTCTGCCTTCAGCATGCACAGATTCCTTCCAAGAGTCCAGGATACTTGAAGTCCCCGAGTTTGTGTCTTGGGGCTGAGGGGGGTGCAAATGCAGCAAAGCATGCTTTTGGATGTAAAGGGTTTCTAGGCCCTCTAGCTGGAGACCTCCGACGGGGGAACATCCAGGTTTCCAGAAAAAAAGGGGTGGCACAAAAAAGAGGGGGTGGGCAAATGGTGGGGCGGGGAGCCCTGAACTGCTCTGCCTTCCAGGGAGGAGGAAGAAGGAGGGCAGGCCCCTGACTGGAGGGAGGGAAAGAAGGAAGCCGCCAAGGAGGAGTTTTCCAGCCTGGCTTTAGAGGCTCTGGCTCACTACACAACCCCTCGGTCTCTTGGCCTCCTCCAGCCCCTTAGAGCTGTGCAGCCTGCCCGCGGGGGAAGCGCCGGCTCGCCATGGGGAGCCCGGGACTCCGGCCCACGCTGCTGCTGCCTCAAGTACTGTTGCTGTTGCTGGCGCTGCTGCACGTCCCGCCGAGCCAGGGCTTCCCAGGTAGGAGATAGGGATTGTGGGTGTTTCCCAAGTGAGGCATCTAGGAACCGCGGAACCGTCTGCTGAAACCCTTCTCTTGGAACAGCAGGAGATGTGGGGTTTCCTTTTTTACCTCTGAACTCAGCTTTCACAGTCCCAGGAAGCGGGGTCTGAAGGAGGAGTGTTGCTCCTGATTATGTACAAGGAACTGAGTTCTACCATGCAGCGCCTGGAGCCCGAGCCTGAGCACCTTCTGCTCCCAGGGCTCCAAAGTTTAAATCAAACCCTCTTGGCATAGAAGGCTACGAAGAGAAAGTTTGGCCACGGGCTCTTTTGATTCTTTCTCACCACACTGCATAGCTTCTTTTGCTCCCTCCCAGCCCCTCACAGGGTTTTGATGACTGTCAGCGCTCTGGGCCAGGCAGCTTACTTTTGGAAAAAGCCCCAAATCTTGCCCTTGGAGTTGAGCAGCTCCAAAACTCTTGTAGACTTTACTAGCCTAGCGAAAGAGCCTTCATGCATCCTCTTGTCCAGTCCGCTCCTCCCCCCCCCTCTGTCCCCCGCCAAACTCTGGGATTCCGAGAAAGTTTGCTTCTCTAAGGGAGAAGTGCCAGCTGAGAGTGGTGACATGTGGCATGCACTTGGTTAGCACCAGGGAAAGCAGGAAAGGCACAGGATTGTACTGGAGGGCGTGGTCTCCAACATCTAAGGGGACCCTGGTATTTACTGGGTTTTCACAGTACAGGGAAAATTCTCTTTGGCAATGCCTCTTTTAAAAATATCTCGTTAACATCCTCACAATGAAATTTTAGGCTAACAGAGAGTGTCAGAGGGGCAGGGCTACATGCTATGTGCCCCCTGTGGCCTTGGAATGAAAAGCCAATCTATGCAGCATTTTTAGCTTTCTGTTGATAGAAAAGTGGTGGCATGAATTATAACGTATGCAAATAATTGCCTTAGTGTTAGACACCGCTGTGGACAGTTTAAATCTGGGGCCTGAGAAGAAATCTCCAGGAAGTACGCTGGGTAGATGTAGGGGTGACTTTTGGTCTTTGAGTGTTCCAAGTGAGTGGATGGCTAGATGGATGGATAGCATGTGAGTGAAAAGGAACATTTGTGTTTTGTGCTGATGCTTACAGGTTTGAAGTTTTGTGTGAACTGACTGGGCCGAAGTGCTAGAGAACTGTCATTTTATGATGTTGATGTCCCCACTCACCCTTGGCAATAATTGTGTTAAAGGGAGCTAAGAAGGGAAGGAGAGACAATCTAAGTTAAAGAATCTCAAGCTCTGGTGGCGCCTGTCCCAGGGAGGCTCCCTTTTCATTTGCTCTCCTCCCCTCTCTCCTCTCTGCTCCTTTCTCTCTGTTTCTACCCTTATATAGTATAGCTTGCTGCCAAGCCTCAGACACCCACAGATCCTTGATTTGCCAGCTCAGTCACTTACTACTGCTTGTGTTTTGGGACTTGCCCTTGGGGTTCTTGGCTCAGTCTACTAGCCTGCCTGTAGGTCCCTCCTCCCGTCAGCCAGACAGCCACCAGGTTCCTCTCTGCCACTCTTCCACTTGATTCCTTGTCTGCCATCTGACGCCACTCTGATAAACTGAAGTTTTGCAGAAGCACTTCCATTCCCATTTTTCTAATCTATTTCTAGCCTATTTCGTAAAGAAATATTTATTTTACTTTTTGATATTATAATTATACCATTTCCCCTTCCCTTTCTGCCCTCCAAGTCCTCCGTTCTACCCCAACCCCTTGCTCTCTAAACTACAGAATACTCTTCCAGTTGGAGTCCTCTCTTGGCACATATCAATGATGTATCTTGGGAAGTGAGCTCCGCTGCAGCTGCTGAATCCAACAGAGGAAATTTTAGTCTGAGCCAGAGATTGTAAAAGTCTGGGAAGGGAAAATGCTCTAGACTTGTACATCTGGAGGCATATGGCGTCAGCTGAATTCACTGTTAGTTGTGGCGTGACATGTTTTAAAGGTTGTCTCAGAGGCACTCCTTCTAGTATGTGGACAGCATGTCTCCAGGAAGAGCCCATGAAAGAAGATTTGGATCTGGAAGTTCACAAAGAGGGAGCTAGGGATTTAGGACCCCATCAGTATCTTAATTATGTAAGCTTCTGAGTTCTTAGAGCAACTCTGTCAGTAAAATGTCAACTCTTTCCCAGTCCCACCTGGAGAGGCTCTCTAGAGTTCTAAACCTGAATTTGATGCAGTTTTTCTGGGCTCCTGATTTATTATTCCCAGCCTGTCAAAGACTGTGTGTCTATAGAAGCCCACATATGGAGTGCTCCTAGCAAAGTTGCCTGTGTTTATGTTTCGCTCCTTTTAAGAAACGGCCCTGTTTGTTAATTCTGTCCCTAAATGAATTCTTGCAAGCTTCTGTATGTCTGAGACTTTGGAAGTTCACTCTACCCCGTGCAAACAAAGCCGAAGGTGGAGGATGAATGCTGTAGCCATGGACAAAGTCTTTGCATCCTCCTAGTACTGGAGAAAACAGGTAAAGTGATGTGGTTTTGTTCGTTAGGGAAAACGTAAAGCGAAAGCAGAACCTGGCTAGAAATTCAAGTATTCGGAGCAGAGCACCTGGCTCAGGCTCTACAATTAAGGTCTCAGCAGAACCTGGCTAGAAATTTCTATTTGTGTTTAAGACATATAATCAGCTGACAAAATTACTCTGCAATATAAAAGAGGATCTGCTAGAGAGAGGAGGGCATTTTTGTCTGGCATTGTCTTTGTTGAGAACACTTCCAGTCAGTAAATTGGTCCCGCTTCTCATTTCACAGATTGGTGAGTTGAATACAGTGCTAGAAACCATCAGTAAGGCACCAATTTCAGACCCGCCTGCCTCCTCAGTCCTAGCACCATAATCAAAGTACATTCCTTCCCTTCTAGATGATGACTGTAGCATTAATGTCTCTGAGGCTAGTTCATTGTCTCTCTTTAAAGCCAAATACAAGTCTTTTAAGTAGATGCATGCACATGTGTCTGTGTCTCTGTGCATGTGCAGGTATGTACATATGTGTGATCATGCATGCATGTGTGTGTGTGTGTGTGTGCATGAGCATGCATATGATGTGTTTATGTAGAAGCTGGAAGCCAGTGTAAGGTGTCTTCTTTTGTTTCTTTTTACCTTCATTTCTGAGGCAGGATCTCTCGCTAAATTGGAGGCTCCTCGATTGAGCAACACTAGCTGACTGGAGCATCCCAGAACTCCTCCTGTCTCCTCTTGTTCAGTTCTGGGATTACAAGTGTATGCCACCATACCTGGATCTTCATGTGGATGCTGGAGATCTGAGCTCAAATTCTTATGTGAATGTGGCAAGCACTTTACTGATTGAGCACTCTTCCTATCCTATAAAGTGGACTAATTTCTACCCAGTATTTCTCTATTCAAAACCTTAGAGCAGTCCCCAAATCCACTCTCATGTGGAAGGCTCTCCATTATATTCGGGGACTAGATTGTTCCAGCATGATTGTTCTCAAGTGCTTCGCTCGTGACTTCCTCAAACCTAGTCCATGTGCACTCCATGGCTCTTTAGCAATTTAGTTACGTTTTTCTTCTTGGGAGATTTCATTACCTGCACCTTGGAGTGTCCCACTGAGCCATCTGGCTGTTCAAATTTCTCCCCATTATCTAACAACATCCGCACTTTGGCAAAATCAACTGACTGACCCTCCCTCCCTTCCTGAACCCCTCCCTTTCTTCCTTCCCAGTTATGGGATGGGACACATGGCCTATGCGTGCCCTAGGGGCTGAGCTACACTCTGGCTCTCGAAATTATTTCTGGATCACTGAAAGGGCAACTTCATGTCTTTCTTTAAACAAACACAGCTCTCTGTGGCTGTTTTGTGGTCTTTATCACACATTTCACACACTCTAAGTTATATACCCCTCTTAGATTCTGAGTCCTTAAAATCTATGGCTGTACCATGTTTTACTCTTCTGTGTATTTCTGAGGATGCTCAGCAGAATACCTGGTGCTTATGGAATTTAGTTTACCCTGAAACTCTGATGAACTGTAAGAAAGGTGCATGAGTAAATGGGATCTTGTGCCACCATGAATCTACATGCATAGAAACTATGGCTTGCTGGCCACAGAGGTTCATTTTAAATCCACGAGTGCCCCCTGTTTAAGCAATAACTGTCTTTGCTGGGGGCCGTAAGATGAGAGACTGAGTGTAGCCACAAGCTGGAGCTTGCATTTATTTTTGTTGGCCACTTCATTCCATGTCCTTCCAAAGCAGTTGAATGGTTTCCTTAGTAAACATATATATGCACTGTAACAATTCCCCTTTCAGTGAACACGTCTAAAAGTAGCAATTGAAAGTGAAGAGTTTCAATATAGGTTTGCCGTTGCCAAGTTATGACACAGTATGGAGTTTGTGGCAGTCAAGTTATGATTAACATTCAGGTTGAAGATTCTCATACAAAATAACGGTAGTAATAACTGTCTCTCAAGATCTAGTTTGTAGGGAGATCATGGAGCCAGTTTTTCCGTCTTTAACTGTAAGATTTTGGAACTCACGCCTTTAGTGGACCTTTTGCTTTTAAGAGGGGCTGCTCTTTTCCTGGTCTATTTACAGTCTGCTCCAAAATAAAATTGGTTTCTGCCTTCTCTAATGAAATCTGAGCTTTACCCAGAGACTTACTTTATCAAGTGGCTGTGAATGGTGTAGAGGCTCTGTGCTTAGAAAAGGGGAGCAAGCAGGGTATGCAGTTCCTTCTTTGCAGTAGTTTCCTGTTTCCTGAGGAACTAGGCACAGTCACGTCCAGTGGCCAATACTGGAATGGAAATGTGTGGCGGACTCTGTAGACTCTGAGGGAGTCATGCAGGAACTTGACCTGCATGTTGAAGGTTGATGCATGGAGATGCTGCTGTCAAGATGGCGATGCTGAAGATGCAACGTTGCATTAGAATGTCTTTGCGTTTCCCTAAGGATGTTTAGAACTTGGAACCAGAATTCTGGGCAGCTATTTCCTCCCATGGGGAAAAAAAGCCCCTATCATAATCCAAATGTACTATTCACTAGATGGTTTTCCTGTCTTCCTGAACTGTGTGAGAAAAAATGTGGACTTAACAAGCTAAATAAAGGAATAAATAAATAAATAAAAGAGAGAAATACACAAAAGACAAAATTGTGAGACTAGACTTTGATTCAACCAATGAGTAGGTGGAGGTAGCCTCTCTGGTTAACACCAGCTATAGAATTTTCAATTCTCATTTTAAAAGCAACCGTGGGCTCAGTGTAGCTCAGAAAGGTAGACCACATCTTATGCCTTAAGTTCTGCATTCAGTACCCCTCCCATCAAGGTAAAAGTAAGTGATATATAAAGAAAAAATCAAACAAAGTAGATATAAACAGAGATGGAAATTGTTCCTGCTCTTGATTAGCACAAAGGCTGAGATCTGGGGGAGGATATTGAGTCAATCGTCAGGCTAGTCATTGTCTGAGGTAGTTGTGAATAAGACCCAAACTATTCAATTCAAATATCTTTGTAACATGTAGCAGAATTTCCAAGATTACTTCCCAGAGACAAAGGAGTGGAAGATAAAATGTCAGTGAATATTTACGATTCTCTGAATAAAAGAGCCAATTGGACAGAAAACAAGTCTGGGCATACTTAGCTGATGAGACCTTTGGCTATCAAGTTGCCGTAGGACATTATTGTAAGTGATTTAGAGACTCTGGGAAGTTTACAGATTCTGAGGGTAAGGTTTGCAGATAAAGATTTAAAAGGAAGGCTTGCACCAAATGTTCTTAGCAGTACTGCTACGCTGCCAAGTTCCCAAGGTAATAATTGGTTACACCTGAATCTTAGCAGCACATGGAACGATCTGGCTTCAGAAAGCTCCTGAGTATGCATTCCTTAAAGAATTGATGCACTCACCCGTAATTCTTAGCTCATAGTGGATATTTCTTTCTGTGCATTGTTCTTCAGGAAGAACAAATGGATCTAAATGGGTTTAGATCCATTGACTCAGATTATCCCAGAAACTTGAAGTTATACATTGCATATATTTGTTTAAAACCTTTTCAATGAGTTAGACTGGCAGAGTTTTGCTTGGCTTTCAAATATTTTTTGCAATAGTTTTTCTGTCATGCTCTTATAGGGACCTGTAGTGTTGTTAGTCCTCACAATGTTCCTCCAGTTGTGTTTGATGAGCACATCTTTAATGCAGTTGTACCCTAGCATTCTCTAATGATTTGTCTTGGACTGTGCCTTGTGTGGGCTGCTGGGCTAAATAACACCGCCTAGTACAGGCCTCCAAGAATATTCAAGCACATTAGTTAAATTGGGGCCACGGGGCAAGAATTAAGCCAACAGTTTTTGGGCCCACAGTGGAATGTTGCAGAAGCAGTGGTGGTGTTCATGGCCCCTATTTTCTGGAACTCAGCTCCCACATGACCATTCCTTATAGGAACTCTCCAGACACATTGTCTCTGACTCATTTGCTGACACAGGTTCCAGTTCCTCTTAATGGTCAGTGGTAAAATGCTGTTTCTACTTACATTTTCTCTCAGCTTTTTAGCTAGTAGAATCATACTCTTTCAGTCTTAGCGATGCATAGATGTAATTTTCTCACTCATGTGAACCACTTACAGGGTCTTTTCAATTTATCTATTCCCATAACTTAACAGGGAACCTGACTCCAAGAGGATAATGATATACCAGGAGGGGATGCTTGTAGCCAGCTTCAACCCATCCACCTGGATGGGTGTCTCAGGCTCAATCTAGATTGCTATGAGAGTTTCTTTCTTTCATACTCAGGTTCCCCTGAGCAGGCAGCCTAATTCTGCAGGGGGAATCTCAGAGGGTGGGGATGTCTCACACATGAACTCTTCATGCATTTTAGGATGGAGCCTCTCATGCCTTGCGGGTTGGGATGTCTGGAGTCACATGTGGAATTAGAAGTTGAGCTACGGCTATACCTTAGCTCCTATAGGCCTGTGTTGGAGTTAAGTTCTTTCCTGGGTTCAAGAGCTAGACAAAGTGGGATAAACTGTTCTACAACATCACCAACTATATGAATCCTTGGGTGGGCTGTCATTCATCTTAGGTCTGGGATACTTGGGGCATTTTTCAGTGTTTTTGAGAAGCTCCTGACCCAAAGCCAGCTCTTGATCTCTTTTAAGGATGTTAGGGTCCACAAGCTTTGTCTCCGCACTGCTCATTGGGAGTTGCACAGCTGATTTGTAGGGACAGTTTACCGGCTTTATGGAGACATCATTCACCCAGTCCAGCATTTGCCCATTGAAACTGCGTGTTTTAGTGGCTGTAGTATATTCATAGAGTGCTGTATCCATCATTGTAACCAATTTTAGGACATTTTTATTATCCCCCAATGAAACTGATGCCCTTTGGCTGTCACCGCCCAGTCCCTTTTCACTCTAACTGCTAGGCAACCGCTAGCTTATTCTCTGCCTCTATAGATTTGCCTCTTCTTTCCAGTCTCTGTAAGTTAAGTTGCACGAAACTTGTCTTTTTGTGATTCATGTCTCTCATTTAGCCCAAGGCTTTCAAGGGTCATCCTTGCTGTCAATTCCATCCTGTAATTATTCCATTCTATGGATGTGTTCCATTATATTTACCTGTTGGTCGGTTATTACACATATGGGTTGCTTCCACTTTAAGTCTCTTAGGAATGAGGCTGCAGTGAACATTCATGCCCAAGGTTTTGTGGGGACATATACTTTTAGTTCTCTTGGCCAGATAACTAAGAATGGAACTTCCAGGTCATTTGCTCACTCTCGGGTAAAATATCTAGGAAACTACCAAACTCTTTTCCCAGAAAGACTACATCTTTTTACATTCCCACAAGTAATATGTCCTAAGGTCTGCACAGCCCCAGCATCGCCAACCCTTACACTGATTGTCTTTTCTATTAAGCACTATCACATGCTCCCCACTTACTCATAGTTTACCCTCAAGTATTGAGTGACCAAACTCTGTCTTTTCTGCAAATAATGAGGGGATATGCCAGAGAAACTCAGTGGTATCTGCTCTTTCGTTGTAGGATGGAGGAGTACTGCTACTCCATAATGCACTTCTCAATGAATAAGATGAAAATGCCCGTCTCCACATGTCCATTACATGGACATAGAATTCTCTCTGGAGACATATTTAGGGCTAATTCAGAAATAATAATAATAATAATCCTGCCCGAGATTCAAGATTAGGAAAGGAAGGGCTGGCTAGTGTGGTGAGCCTGGTTGCTCCTTTGGTGGGTGTTCTGGTGTGGGAAACTCCCTGGACAGGCATGTAAGCAATGCTGAATGATTGTGGCTTAGCCTCAAACAAGACAGAGCTGTGGATCTGGTATTCTTTTAAAGCCTGTGAGTATTTAAAGCGAGGTGGGGGGGAAAGCTGTGCTTGCATTTCTACATGATCCTTGCACTCTTGGGTCATCTGGAACCAAGTCAAAAATTCAGATGCATAGGCTCCGCCCAAGACTTGCTGAATCAGCATATACATTTTACCAAGATCCTGCTGAGGAATTGTAGATAAGGATATTTGTGTAATGGTCTGATGAATGAGTGCAGCCCTTTGCCAAAACAGAGTGGCTTGCCTGTTTAGAATTGCCACATAATGGCTTACTTCCCTTCCCCTCCCTTTTGTGATTAGTTTGGACTTCATCCCTGAATGAATCTTCCGAGTTTTCATTTGTATGTCCCTTAAATTACTGAGATAAACATTTAGGTTCCTAGTCTCTTCTCTAACTCAAAACACAAACACAAACCTTCAGGCCCTCAACTCTTTCAACTTCTTTCTTTTTCCCTTCTTTCTTTCTCTCTCTCTCTCTCTCTCTCTCTCTCTCTCTCTCTCTCTCTCTCTCTCTTTCCCTCCCTCCCTCCCTCAACTATATTTTAAAATCTGCTGAGCAATAGTACAGCAATAGTACAGTCCGTGTCTGACCCTAACTCAGGATAACAGCAAAACATATCTTTAGATTGACTAATAACAAGGGCTTTGAGTAGTTTTTCCTTGCAGTTATAATTTTGGTTGAATAATTTTAGCTAGTTAAAAGAAGGAGGAGGAAGAAGAGGAGAGGTGGAGGAGGAGGAGGAGAAGAAGAAGATCAAGTTGAGTCTAATGGAACAGTTCCATATCTCCAGCTATCTGGGAAGCTAAGGAAAGGGCATTACCTAGTTTAAAACCTGTCTGGGATACAGAGTGAATCCAAGAATAGCTTAGTGAGATCCTGGTTCAAACAACAACAACAAAAAATGGTGGAGATATGGCTCAGGGAATGGGTGCTTTCCCATCACATGTGAAGTCCTACGTTTAACTCCTAGGATTGAAAAGGACAAAGACTACCTGGGTTGTGGTAGTGCTTACCTTCGATCCCAGCAGTTGGGAGGCAGAGTCAGGCAGATCTCTGTGAGTTCAAGGCCAGTCTTCTCTACAGAGTGAGTTCTAGGACAGTTAGGGTTACATAGAGGAAAAACCCATCTCAAAAAGAAAAAGGAAAAAAAAGAAAAAAGAAAAAAGAAAAGGAATTTCTTTAAAAAAGGACAAAGAGGAAGAGGAGGAAGAAGAAGGGAGATTATCTGTCTTCATACTAGAAACCAATATCAAAGAGGTTAGAGAGGAGGTGGGATCTTGGAAAATGGTGAAAATAAGCCAATGGGGAGGTCAGGAGAACACATCAGTGTCTCACATTAGGCCCTGAAACTTCTACAAATTGGGAAGACTAGGTTGATTGAGTTGTTTAATGGCATCTAAAAGAGATATTTGTGGGTTATGTTGGGGTGGGCATGTGGTTATAAACCAAGAAATGGTCTTTAGGAAGACAGAATTGGCATCATTTGACGAGTCTGAGGAATTTTAATTTGATAGATCTGGAGTAGGGAATAGTTAATTTGGTTACAGTCTGCAAATTAGTCCAGACATGCTATATTTGGCCCCTTCCTGTTTTCATATTATCAGTCGATCAAAAGGTTTAAAGTTTTAAGTGGTAAGAATATTCCAGAGGAGATTAATAATTACTTTCTTATCATTGGAACATGGTTATGTTAATTTATTTAAGTACAATATGTTCCTATGTGGTGATATAAAGATAATATTGATTCATTTCAATGGAGATCATAGGGCTTAAGAAACTAAAAACAGTTTGCCTAAAATGTCTGCCAATCCCTAATGTCAGGTCTTGCTTCTGAAAATGTAACTTGAGGCTCCGCTTTTCCTGGTAGCTTTAGAGAAAGTTTAGATTTTGACAGCACTTCAGATCTATGAAGTTGCAGCCTGCCTTTTAACAAGAGATGCCTAGGTGTTTGGAATTGCTTCTTCCGCATCAGTAAATCCAACTCTGGACTCATCCTGGAGGACTAGGTCAGCATACTGTAACTGACACTGTACTCCCTACCCTGAATTTATGAGCCACACCATTGGATATCTAGTTTTCTAGGCTTAGGGACTATAATACCCAGACATCTCAAACTCTCTAGAAACTAGGTTCTCATTTTAGTCTTTCCAGTCCTTAGCTTAAGCGCAGAGTTCTAACCCAAGCTGGACATGGTCTGGCCTTTGCTACTTGCTGACAGATTTTCTTGATATTGCCAGGGCTTGGAGGCTGAAGACTCTGGTTTTTCTAGCTCTGTTGCCCTGCCAGGATCTCACTATTTGATATGGCTCAAAGCCCTCTAATGTCTTCTACACACTTCTTTGAAGCACTGCTTCCCAGAGGTGTCCAGATGTCTCCCGTTCATATAGGTTGCATTGTCATTAAGTTGAGACATGCTGGGTACTAAGATCTGAATAGAGTTTGCTCCCCCCCCCCCGCGACAAAACTCAGCATAAAATGTGCTTACCATTGTGCTGGTGTCAGGAACTAAAACTTGGAAGGAATTACTGGAACCCCAGGAAGGCTTAGTGCTTTTCATAGGATGGTATTAGGTATGGCGATTGTAAAGCAAGGCCATCTCTCTTGTTTGTCATCTATAGACACATACTTGTCCTTCTCTTTTTCACTAGGAGTTGTACGTAATAAGAGGGTGTCGCCATATGTAACTTTTCTACTGTGAACTTCCCAGCCTCCAGAACTGCCAACCAAAATAAGTCTGGTTTCAATCTTGCAGTCATGGGTGTTTGGTTGTGACAACAGAAAGTGGCCCCAAACAGAGGATTGGTTTTTAGTGCAGGGGCTGCTTAGGATCATCAATATGTAACCCTCTGCTAGAGGACTTTGAAGAATAATCTCAACTCATGATTCCTAGACCAGTACCAATAACAGGATCACGCAAAAATATGCAAGGTCAATAAATTCTCAGAACCCACCCTAGGACTAATGAACCAGAAACGGGGTCCTGATAAAGTCAATCCCAGCAATCTGTGTTGTAACAGATACTCCAAGTTCTTCTCACACAGTCATGTATGAGGATCATTCCTGTGGACAATTTCAAATCGAATTTTCAGGACATCTAAGCGAAAGAAACTAGTGTTTCGCATATTGGTTTTAATAAGAACCATTTACTTGTTTTAAATTTTAGGCCAGGACCTTGGGAAACACCACACCAAACTTACTGAGTAGAAATGAGCACAGCAGGCTTCAAGAATAACCTGAGGCGAAATCATCTCTTGGAAACTTGTCTCCTAAAGAAGCAGTTTGTACGCACACTTGGTTTGAGAAGAGTTTCTCCAGGTCAAAAGGCAGCAGCTGGCTGATGCAAAACCCACATTCTTGACAGTGTGTTTCTGTATATTAAAATGTGAGGAAGGCTCAGGAACAGCCCTGGGGCTATTTCTTCTCTTATAGATGATTCATCCTTTCAGAATACTGATCTGTGGGAGACTGCTAGTCCGCAGGCAGTGACTCTCAGTACAGATGCTTGTCCCTGCATTTTTAAAGCTCATGCCATTCCATTTCTTCTCATTCCAAAACTTCTCCCTCGGGGTCTCTATGAGGAACAGAAATATTACAGTCTTAGACCTTCATGTAAACCTTCCTTCTTCCTTGCCCCCAGTAGCTTTGTGTCTGCTACCTTGTCACTTAGTCTCAGAATTCCAGTGACACTGAGTCATTTGTGAGACTGGGTGAAGTTGAAGGAGCCACTTTAAGTTACTGTTCTCCCTCTGAGAGCTAACTGCTAGGGGCAAGCAATCGAAAGGAATTCAGGACGAGGAACCTACTTTGACCTTATTTTTGGCAAGAATGGATGAGACAATTGAGAACTTTGACTTCTATACTTCTCGTGGGAGCGAAAATAAAAACTGTGCTCATCTTTAAAATGGGTCACCTGATGCAGATATACACTTAACTCTGCTGACCACACTTTCACGATGCTTTTAAATATGATAAAAAGAAGTTGGGTATAACTAGAGCACTCAGCAGTTGCACGGCCCAAGGTCTAAGTTGCCAGCACAAAACCCCAAAGTGTAAAAGTAAAGCACATTTACTGTGAACGTGCTTAGAGACCTGGAAAGATGGCAGCAGGTTTGCCTCTCATTCTCCTCTCCTCTCTATTGTCGCCCTAAAATCACGGCACTGAACAGTTTGGGATAAACACCTAGCAATTTTTCTCTCTGTGTGAATTTTTATAAAGACACAAGTTGTTGTTAAAAAAAATAATGCATTGCCACATGGAGCAACAATAATGGTAAATACATGGAATTATCTCCTTTGCCAGGAAAGAAAGGCCCCTGAGATAGATGGCCTTAGTAGCGAGTGTGGTCCAAGAAATTTCTCTGTGGGTCTCTCCCATGCTCTCTAGTGCCAGCTACCATGCATCCTCAGACAGTGCCTCAGTCTGTGGCCTTGCTCATAGCCTGGCTGTAGCCTCCATTCCTTTCTTCAATTTTCATTGTGTCCCAGGCAATCTATGTGGACAGTTAACCTTTTGTGGAGGACCATATGATACACCACAAATTGCTTTTGTTCCATCATCTGGTTTCACTTTAAAGGGTGGCCTTCCTCCTTCTGTCTGTGTTGAGTGGAGACAGATAGGTTTCAGAGCGTTGGAAATGGTCCTCAGTGGAAACAGGAGTTGGCATTAGTTAAGGGCCTCTTGCTTTGTGCCGATGCCCTTGATTTTAGGTACCTGTATTTTTCCTGTTCTTCCTGTCTTTAAGATTTAAACAATGGGCTTGGTTCTTTGAACTATTAAGCAATAGGAGGCTATCCTGGAAAAAAAGTATTCTTTTCCTTTGGACCAGAGTGATGCTTTCAGCTTTCTTTTTGTTTAAGCCCTAAAATATGGCCACAATTAAAATTTCACAAGCCGCATGCTGTCTTCATTGTCTTCACTAATTAAAAGCAGAGTGCTCGGAGACTAAGGGTGCCATGTATTGTGCCTAGAACTTTCCTCTGGGGATTTTTTGCAGAAGAGTTTGAACTGAGGGTGGGATGTTGTCTTAGATGAAGCAGCTAATCCTAAGAGTTCATGCTTTACAAAGTTTACTTTCTCCCTCTCCAGCCACTATTCTGCTATTTACAATGGGCATATAGGAGCGTCCTCGACAGAAAAGAATTAACATAAGGACTGTAGTTGGGTACCAGACATAAAATTCCTCAGTAATGGAACTCCAGTCACCCACAGTGGTGACCCCTTGCAGTTGCCCAGTAAGCAGGATCATTTCGGCCTCCCCTTCCTTCTTTGCCTCTCTTTGTCTGCCCATCATTATACTTTTTGGGTTGCTTCCCCCAAATAAACGACTGCACCCTTTCTTAAGACCTTCTTTGGGAGATGACAAATGTTGGCTCTGATGGAATTTAACTCCGAGTTTTAGGTTCCCTCCTGAAGTTATTTATTTTAACTGATAAACTGATACCTTCGAGATAGAGATGTGGAATGAGGGGTTCTGGGATAGGAGCTTAGGGGTTGTTTAGATAGCCATGAAACTACGTAAAATTTGGTGGTTCGAATCAAGAGCAACCAATTACTTGCTTGTGATTTTAAAGTTTGCCCAGGGCTCAGTGTAGAAGGCTAATTTCTCATCCTCATGCTGTTGGCTGTGTGCCTTTGTCCAGGGCTGCTGGATCCAAGATGGCTCTACTCACGTATTTGGGTACTTCATCTGCAATGGCTATACCCCCCACCCCTATGTCTTTCAGTCCCTTGTTGATCAAACCAGTATCTCTGTCCAGCAGGCTAAATGGATATGTTTATATTTGAGTATCTTCCTGATAGAATAAAAGCAAAGCCTGCCAGAATGCTGCTCAAAAGCCTAGGTCTGGAACTGACACAGCAGCACTTTTGTTGATCTTTATTAGTTAAAGAAAATGACGAGGCAGGCTGAGTTTTAGGCTAGTAGTAATAGCTAATGTCAATAGATTCTAACACTTAAAAAGTTGGAGTAATAGTACAAGTGGAAGGGATTGATGGAAAGAACTCCAGTCCAGGACTGGTTTGGGAATGGAATTTACAGATATGAATTTAATTTTGGGGGTTGTTTTCTGGGTGTGTTCTGAGTCAGTGATGGGCCCTAAGTTAGTTATCCAACTGCTGTGGCTTGAGTATGAAATGTCCCTCGTAGGTCATGAGTTGAGGCTTGATTCTCAGCTCAATGTTCAGAGGTAGGAATTTTGGGAAGTGATTGAACCATGAAGCCTCTGATACAGTCAATGGAATAATTCATTCAAAGTTTATGTGTGATGGCACTATTGAGAGGTGATCGAATCTAGGTGGGGCCTCACTGGAGTAAGTGGACCAATGAAAACATCCTTTTCAATGATACATCTTATTTCTGTATCCTTCCTCATTGGGTCACTCTATATCCTGACCACCATGAAGTGAGCTCTTTCTGCCAGGATGCTGTGCCTTACCACTGGCATACACTGTGTGGCCAAATAGCCATGGATTGAAACTTCTGGGACCAAGAGCCAAAATAAATCTTTATGTTTCTCATGTAACACATTTTGTCACAATGGTATTAGACGTCAACATGGAAAGTGCGTGTAATTGAATCAACTTGCATCTCTGGAAATGTGCAAAACTCATTTCCCATTGGTTACTAGTACTTTCCCTTCAGGTTTTCTCTTTTCTTCTGTCAATGCCAAAACATTATTATGTGGACACTAGCTAAAAATAGACCATAGACCTAAATATGAAGCCTGTAAGAATTCTTGATAACAACATCAGAGAAAGCATCTGTAAGCTTGAATAAAGTAAAAGATATTTTAGATATAACACCTAAAGCATGCTCTACAAAAGGTACAGGGAATGACTTATGCTTGATCCCAATTAAAATTGTTTACCCTGTAGAACATACTGTTAAGGGAATGAAAAGAAAAATCAGAATGGAGAAAATATTTTTAAATGGCATGTCTGATTAAAGGGCTATTATTCTGAATATATAAAGAACACTGTGACCTCAATAACAAGTAAATAAGCAAACCCATTATAAAGAAGTTGAAATGTTTGCACATACATAAAAATATGAAAAGATGCTTAACATCCTCATTCACCTACTAACAACTGGATGAACATGTCTGATATAACTGTTGCTTTCATCTGACAAAAAAAAATGGGGTTAGTCACCTTCTCTTTTTGGAAACTGACTTTCACTGTACAGTGCAAATATAACGTGTCAGTATTCCTATCAAGAAGGGATTTGCACACATTTATGATCCCTGTAGAGAGCTGACTGGCTATTTTATGTTTCTCTTACTAGAATTTATGTGACAAACATCCACAAATTGCTAGCCAGGAACTTTAAGAAACCACCGGCCACCAGCAATTTGAAGCAGATCATTTACTGTAAGCTCACAAGGACGTGGGTGTCTTCCATCATTCTTCTCCAAACCCATGTAGGTTGTTAGGGCTCCCTAAATCCTCCCTTCATCTACTTCTGTTCTCAAGTAAAAATGTCCTCTAATTTCAAGAACTTGGCATCATTTTGGCCTTGTGACACAGGGCTTTAGTGTCTTTAATACTACTAGTATGTAAGAGATGTAAATCACCTTGATTTTTTCCTTTGAATTCATTTTCCTCAGTGTTAAAGTCTAAAATATATTATTTTACTTTTTTCCCTAGAAACAAATGCTGAGTTAAATGCCCAGTGTTCAGTAAAAACACCGATTTTATGACAAGTAAGAAACAACATTTTTCATCTAGTTTCTAAATTAGGAATAAGAGTCTTGGATGAACAGCTGCAGTGTCCCAAACAATTTTTTTCCCATTTCTGTGAATCCCAAAGTCTCCTCTTCACACACTTAACATTCCAGAAATTCCTAGAATAAAAAAAAGGAGACCATGCAGAGGTTTCTTTCGTTTCAATATGTGTGTGTGCATGTGTGTGTGTGTGTGTGTGTGTGTGTGTGTGTGTGTGTGTGTGGTGTGCGCACGCATGCATGTATGTATGCATATTGTTTCTTTTTAATAAGCATACAGAGTAATAGGTTTCATTTAACTAGGACATTTTTGTCCATTCTTTGTTTTGGTCCATCTTTATCCCCTACTTCTTTTCCAGATCCACCTCTGCCTACCAGTCTCCTGCATCCCATTATTCCCCTTGCCACTTCAATGTCATTTTATCACCCTCTTTTACCCCTCTGTTTTAAGCCCTCTACCTCTCCTCTCATGTTCCAGGTTCTGGTTTTTATGACCCATGACCATTCCCCCCATATACATATTCACATAAAAAATTTCAATTAAGGTTTACATATGAGAGATAACATGTAACCTTCATCCGCCTGAGTCTGGGTGACCCCACTAGAGAAAGTATTTTCCAGATTTATCCATATGCCTATGAATCTCATGACTGTTTTATCTATTATCTCAGTAACTTTTTCAAAGGATAACTTACAGTTCAGCACAGCTCTGTGTTCTTTCTCCTGATGTGTTGGTCTGCATGCCTATCCCTGCAGTGATGTCTGTAACATCTTAACTACTGTAGCTTTGCGGTGCGATTCCTCTAAATTGACTCTGATTTCATGAAATCACTCTAGACATACATTCCAACAAAAATCTTGCTGAGATTATTATTGGTATTATTTTAATTCTATTGATGAACTTGGGGAGCAAATTAATTAATGTCTTTATTTTTTTTTCTATTTGAAATTTCCAACCCACAAGCACAGTTCAACTCTACTTATTTTGGTCTTATTTGACTTTGTTTACTGTTGTTGTTTTCAGTAAGGAGAAGAAAACACATATGTTATTGGGTTTGTAAGTATTTCATTTTAAATTTGTGTTTTTGCATTTTTCTTTTGTGAATGTCATTTGCTTGTTTACTGACAATTTCACATATATCCATCCTTTGTCTTTGATCAGATCCACCCCAACTCTCCCCTCTCACTCCTCCTGAGATCTCTGACCAATCTCCCTGCCTCATTCCATGACCTCACTCTCTCTTTTTACTTCCAATTGAGTCCATTTAGTGTTAACTGTTAGGGCGCTGACTTATCTTTCTGGCTTGAACCTGTCCAGGTCGGGTGCTGTGCAGGTACTGCAGTTGTAGCATGTTAAATAGTGCACCAAGCATTTCGTGTCCGGAAGACAGTGTCTCATAGTGCTCCTTCTCACCTCAGACTCTAAGCCTTGGAAGTGTTGCTTTAGACATCTTGTTTAGGGCTCAGCACTCAACTGTCTCCTAGTCTCAGCACTTTCAACCAGCTGTGAATCTCTGCATTAGCTGCTGCCCACTGCAGAAGAAGCTTCTCTGGTCAAGGTTGAGAGCAGCGTTAATCCAAGGGTCTAAATGTAATCTCTAGAAGGAAGTATTTGACAGCATTTCCGCTTAGCAAAACAACAGTAGACGGTTCCTTACCAGGGCTAGTGACCTTCCTAGCAATGGACTTTAGACCAGGTTTCCACTGCCATTCTCGAATCACTGCCTAGGAAAGAGGATTAGCCTTTGATAAACGACTTCTGTCTTATGTTTCAGATGGCAAAGTCTTTATCGTGAAGTTTAATGCATTTTATAATGTACAGAGATGGCTGGAATGCTCATCGTCAGAAAACTCTGCTGTTTAAAGAGATATTAGTGTGAGAGGTAGGAAAAAAAGTTCAAAAGGGGGGAAATAATGGTTTTCTGGAATCACAGTTCCAGAGGATAACATATCTGTCCCTAGTATAGACACAAATTATATTTGGTCCTGAAAATAAATATATTTTGGGGGTCTGGAGAGGGCACTCAGTAGTGAAGAGTCCTTTTACTGCTCTTACAGGGGACACAGATTCAGTAACCAGCACTCACATAAGGCAGGTTCCAGCTTCAGGAGACTGTCTCACTTCTGGCCTTCCTGGTCACTTTCTCGTCATGATGCTCACAATGAACACACACACACACACACACACACACACACACACACACACACACACACACACACACACACACACATTAAATGAATGTCTTTGAAAAGTAAACTTAGTTCCAACCAAAACATTTTTTCTCAAAAGACAATGTAATATATCTGAATAATGAAAGAAACACAAAATGATTAATGACTGTTTCGAGAATATACAGCTTCTAATCCATGAGATAGCTCATCTGAATAGTGGGCAAGCAACCCTACTTGTAGCCTGTGGAAAGGGAAATTAGGGAATTGGGAAAATTCAGTAAGAATTTTTGTAAAACCTTTCATGCCAGTGAGTTTTTTAAATTAAACTATTCAATTAATTGTTTTGGGGACCCTGTATTGGTATTGTCACATATTAGACAGCTTCTCAAAGCAACTGGAATGCTCTACTTGTTCATGAAAGGGTCATCTGTGAAGAACAAGTCAGCTTTCTTTTGCAGTGCAGCCAAGTAATGGCACTGTGTGCCCTAGACCACGCAGGTCATGTGCTAAGGGGTGTCACTTCAAGTGTTCAACTGAACTTCTTATTCAATCTAAGCCATTTTTAATCAGGAATGAATCAGTCTTTTTTTCTTTAAAATCTATCTATCTATCTATCTATCTATCTATCTATCTATCTATCTATCTATCTACCTATCTATCTATCTATTTAGTATGTGTCTAAGTGTTTTGACTCCATATATGTAAGTACTGCCCGTGGATGACATAGGCATGGGAGCCAGAAAGGAGCCTCTAATCCCATGGTCCTGGAATTGCAATGGTTCTGTGACACCAAGTGGATGTTGAGCACCAAACCCGAGTCTTTTGCAATAGCAGTAGGAGCTACAAAACCACCTCTCCAGGCCCGGCCTCAGATCTCTTTTGTTAAACTGACAACTATTTGGAAATGGCTTCAGCTGACTTCCAATGATAGTTGTGTTTTAGAAAACAAATTCACATTAATATCCAGGTTTTATTCGAAACATTGGTAAAAGTCATAGCCTCCAATTTCATGGCTCCTTTACAGTCTTTTTCTTTAAACCAATTATGCTGCCATGTGCTCCATCGTTTGCTTGTAAAAACAATTCTTGTGTATAAATTACCTTTGAAGATTAAAATTGAGTTATGATGCTTCAAGTAGAGTGTCTGTGGTTGTTTGAGTGAGAACAATCCTCATAGGTGAACATCTTTAAGTGCTTGATTTCCAGTTGGTGAACTATTTAGGGAGGATTAGGAGGAGTGGGCTTATTGGAGAAAGTGTGTCACTGGGGGGTGGCCTTTGAGGTTTCCAAAGACCATGCCATTCCCAGTGGGGTCTCTCTCTCTGTCTCTCTGTCTCTCTCTTTGTCTCTCTGTCTCTCTCTTTGTCTCTCTGTCTCTGTCTCTCTGTCTCTGTCTCTGTCTCTCTCCATCTCTCTCTCTCTGTCTCTGTCTCTCTGTCTCTGTCTGTCTCTGTCTCTGTCTCTGTCTCTGTCTCTCTCTCTCTCTCTCTCTCTCTCTCTCTCTGCCTCCTGCCTATGTAAGTAAGGATGTGCCTGCCACCACACTCTTCTCCCTGATAGTGCTTTCTTTTAAATGTTGCCTTGGTCGTAGTGTCTTTCCACAGGAATAGAACTGGAGCTAAGACAGCATCTACCCTTATATCTAAGACTTTTTCTCATCTCTCTCCTCATTTGTTTCCTACTTATATTTTACTCCATCGCAATGTCTTTGTCTTAATTGTAAAGATAGTCAATATGATAGATGAAGTCTATATGCTAATCAGTAGAAACTAAGCTTTCTAAAAGCTAGTGGGGTTGCCAAAGTCATATAGCCAAGTGTCAGGGTAGATTTGTAGCATTTCACTCTCCTGATTTTTATAGAAAATATGTGGAATTTTCAGAATCTTACTAAGAGGCTAACACAATGAAGTATTTTTTTTCATTACCGCGTGTGTGCGTGTGTGTTGTATATGAGTGTGTATGTTTGTATGTTGTATATGAGTGTGTGTGTGTTGTGTGTGTGTTGTGTATGAATGTGAGTGTGTGTATGTTGTATATGAGTGTGTGTGTGTTTGTGTGTGTGTGTTGTATATGAGTGTGTGTTTGTATGTTGTATATGAGTGTGTGTGTGTTTGTGTGTGTGTTGTGTATGAGTGTGAGTGTGTGTGTGTGTTGTATATGAGTGTGTGTGCATGTGCATGTTTTCTACTTTATTCATTGATGCCACCTATTGGCTGAGCCCAGAGCTTTCTGATTAGCCTAGTATGGCTAGCCAGCCCTCTCCAGAGACAACCCTGTCTCTGCCTCTTGGAATTGCAGGAAGGGTCATCACATCGACCTGAGTTCTGGGGATCTAAACTTTATGCTTCCTGCTCACACAGCAAGTTCTTTAATCACTGAGCCATTTCAGAACTGCTTACCAAACTTTTGTTTCATTCCTAACTTTCTCTCCATACTTTACAAGTGTGTGCAAGAAAGCCAATTTGTTATGCTAAAAATCAGGATGGTCGTTGGATATGGCCATGTTCTATTTATTGATTTCAGTGATGGTACATGGGTATGTTCAATTTATAGACATTTATTTATAGATTTGTATGCCTGTAAAAAAATAGAATATTTAGAACTGTGGGTGTGTTTCAGTTGTGGAGTTCTTGCATAGTGTTATGATACCTTATTTATTGATGAGCCTATCAATTAGGATCTTATGAGGAGCTCTTGCTTCTCAGCTGATAGTATGTTTTTAGGTCAAGGGACCTTTAAGAGCGAGATGGGAGTGGAATGAAATTGTTAGACATTTAGAAATTATACCCCAGCCCTGGTTCCATTTTTATCTCTGCTTCCTAATCAGCTATAATCTGAGAAGCAGCACTAACATGCTTCCAGCACAGTGGAGCCACTGCCACCAAAGATACATTACCTTTACTGCCATAACGGATCGATCCTTGTGGGATTGTGAGTCAAAATATACCTCCCCTTTCTTAAGTTGTCTGTCAAGTGTTCTATCACAACAAGGAGAAAAGTAACGAAAACACACGAATTGTGCAAAGCCCTGGATTCCCCCTCCAACACACCACCAAAAGGTGTTTAAAACTGTATCAAGTGGGCATGGTGGGTCACATCTATAACACCAGCACTCTGGAGGCTGAGGCCGGGGGATTGTAGGTTTGGGGCCAGCCCTTACATAGAAAGGTCCATGCTATATTGAAAGACCCTGTGGAGGATGAAGGAGAAAGGAAAAGCATACATAAAATGAGTCATTTCAGTACTGGATGTGTTGGGGAAACTGGGAGGTCAGGGCTTTATGATCCTGACCCCTGATTTTTGCTCTGACTTCATTAAAGTATTTACTAATGCCCTGTACAGTGCAACATGCAATCTTTCTCCTCCATTATAAAGACTCACTTTCCTCTTGAAGCCATTTATTGTGCTCACCACAGCACTATTCCCTCCTGGTGCCTACATGATGTTTATGCCATGAGTAGTACATGGTCTTAAGAGGAGGCGTCTGTCTAAGAGCAAAGACACAGCCCTAATCATGTGGTGATTTTGGCGACCACCTTCGGATGCTTGCTTTAGCTTGTTTAAGTCACCATTTGTGATTCCACAAGTCAGGGCACATCTGTATCTGTATCATTCCTACATGTCTGTGCTCCAGGCTCCCAAATAACATGTACAATGAAGAGTTTGAAGCTAATTTTTCCAGATGATGATAGCCCTATAACTCTTAGTTCTCTCTCTGTCTCCTGTCTCTCTCTGTGTGTCTCTCTCTTTCACACACACACACACACACACACACACACACACACACACACACACAAACACACACAAATTCCATGATACATGGAATTAGCATCCTCTGATGCTTTGTACTCTCTTCTCTCCCTGTCTTTGCAGCACGGAAGGGGCAGGAACCTGTTTATAACCACCAGCAGATTGAAAGCCTTGCATTTTCCTCTCTTCCCTCTTCAAGATGTTCAAAATTAACTTCATTTTGCATATTCATGGTATGGCCAGCCAGTGGCCAGAACACACTGATTATATTTCTCTTTAGTTTGACTTTCTACAAGGTATAAGTTTAAAGTTTCCTCAATATTTAATAAGGTGATTATTTTCTTACTTATTACAAAATCCAGTCCATAGATTTTTGTTTTATTTTTTTTCAATAATTGTTTCCATTTACTTGTTGATTTTTGGACAAACTCTTGGTATCCTTGTCTAGCCTATCCCAACCTCCTGGTCATTTTTTTTTCACCTCAGCCTTCCAAGTAACTAGGGAGATAAGAGCCTGCTCTGATGCCTGGTACCTCTGCTTTTTGTCATTGTTTGTTCTTGCTTTCTTTACAACATCTTTCATGGTGTCTCTGTCGTTCTTAAGGCATAGCTCCGAGAACTTGCCTACATAGTCTCATACTTGGTGTAGTTGATTCTGTTCAGGGAAAGTCAGATTTCTGTAGTTTAGCCTCTGTCCTCTTGCAGATCACTGTTTTCTCTGCCCCACCCCCCCCCCTGAACAGGGAGCTGCTGTAACTTCATGATGTGGTTAGCTTGCTGGCTACTCTTGCCAAGTCTGTGAAGGTAACGCTCTCTGTATTAAGCTGTGTGTACAGGTAACCATGAGAAGACACAAGGCTTCAGGCTTGTATTTCTATTCACCTCCTTCCTGCATATTTCAAAGGAAGGATATGCATTGGTTATTTGTTTGTATGTCGCTTCTGAGCATCTGTAGCCAGCGCTGAGGATGCCCCCCATGCACTATCTTCCCTCAGCTGAGATGGGCAGTTCCCGCACATGTGTATGGTTCCCCTTCACATGTCTGCAAGTTTGGTCTCTGAGGCTTTATTTCCAGGCTCTACTCAATACTGCAAGACCCTGCTTCAGCACCAAATTCTGGAATACTAGGTGGTTAATACACCTAAGCCAAGAATGGGAGGGAGTCAGCGGACAGATCCCTCAGCGTCCATGGCTCTGCATGGACTGTCTCCTGCATTTTCTCAGTGGAGAGGAGTCCAGGTTATCTCTGGGAGTATCGTGCTCCCAAGACTACTTTCATGAGCTTCCTCCTTTACTTTTTTATCCCATCCCATACTATATTATTATGCTTCCAAGAATCATCTCCCAAGGGACCAGCATTCTATTTCTTGTCTCATGTAGGGTCTACTTTTGGAGAAATCAAAACCACGGAATTATCCAGTCCTTTACTTAACTTGATTTTCCTTTTCTAGTTCTTATTCTTCCATTCATAAAACTACACAAAGATCTACAGAACATCTCCTGAGAGGATAGTTCATGGGTTGTGGGTTTTGTTTAGTCAGTATTTATCAGTATTTTTCCAAAACAAAGTAGACTAAAATCGACAATATAAAAGTGCATGATAATTCATGTATTGTTCTGTAAAACTTAAATTTCAGTTGTATAAATCTATATGTATTTGGGGATCACAAGATAAAACATATTTCTCACTGTGATTTACAATAAAAGCTAAAAATAAATCATTGTTCTCTGCTAATACAATTCAGCAATTGGTCCTTCTTTAAAAGACCAGTCTATGTTTATACACATTGGATATACTGTATCAAGCAATGAAAATACTTTGGTGACATGCGTTCTTTTCTGTTTTTATTTCTTATTTTGAGATTATAATATAATTACATCACCCCTCTAAACCCTCCAATATAGTTTCCTTACCCTCTTTCAAATTCATGGTTTCTTTTTTTATTACTTGTTATACTCATATATGTTTGTGTATGTATATATTCCTAAATATATAAATGCAGCCTGCTAAGTCTGTGAAATGTTACTTATAGGTATATATGCATGTATATTATTCATGTTCTTTTCAAACCAATACAAATTCAAAATCATCGCCATTCTAAAGATATCTTTCACTTTGGGGGCTAATATAGTCTCAGGTTATGTCCAAGGGTACAACTGACACTTTTACATCTATAGTTTTCATACTCCATGTTTTAACAGTTTTGGGTTCTACCCACTCGAGTCTTTGATGCTTCCTTGAATACCCTTAATTTTTCTGTGATTGTGAGGAGGTATTTTATGGTTCGCTCTCCATATGTTCAGGCCTACAGACATAGTTTCCCTGGAACTAGAACTCTGAGTCCATGTAAAGTAAGCATCTGTGGTCTCAGTGCTATTGAGTTCCTTATTGGTGCATCTTTCTAGAACATATATTAAAACAAGAAAATTTTGGGATGCATTTTGAGAAAGAACTTTTGATTGTCCCAGAAGAAAACTGCTGATAACAGCTTGCGCATTGTCAGTATTGGCTGTGTTCCCAAACCTTGAGTTTGCATCGGGACACTCTCCATCCTTCATGTTGGTGCCTGTATCAGATGATCCCCCAAAGCATTTCCAGAGCTAAGACTCTAAGTTTATTGGCAAGCAGGACTGCTGGTTGGAAGCCCAAATGTTTCTTCTTAAGAACTTCTGGAAGAAACAAATTCTGTTAATTGCAAACAAATGATAAACAAACTTAATGAACAAGTTCTTTGAAGCAAAGGGATTTTAATGGCTATGGTTTAAGTTTTTAAATTAAATGTGAGGCAGAACAGGAGAATATTTATATGATATGGATTTCCTTATTTTGTTTGTGGCACCACAGATCAGAACAAGGACCTCACACCTGCTAGACAAGTATACATTTGACCTATGTTCTTAGATATAGATTATTTATCTCATATGAATAATATGTAAAAATACAGCAAACATTGCTAGGTCTATTTGCTAATTTAGTAAGAACATAGTTTCCCAAAGAACATAAAGCATGACTTTGTAGTGCCTGTTAGTCCTTTCCAGAAACTATGCTTTTCACCGCCTCCTCACGTATAAACATCCTACATTCTACACATATTGTTCTTTCTATTTTCTTTATATTATTACAGAATATACTAGTATTTCTAATGATATGATTAAAACATATTTTTGACCTTAGTATAATGACTCATACTGAGTATATGTTTTTTACAATTTACTTTTATTTTCATTTAATATCATATTCTTGGAATTTGCTCATCTTATTGCATGAGGTTGTGACTTAGACCAAAAACTGCAGTATTCACTTTACTTGGAGCGATCTCACGGTGTAAATATGTCATAGTTCATCTGTGTTACTCCTTCTGTGCATTTGGATTGTTGTTGGTTTTACAAACTTATAAACCGTGCTAGTGGTAGACTAAAAATCTATAAACCGTGCTAGTGGTAGACTAAAAATCTATTTCTAGAATTAATACCCAGGAGTGGATTTCCTGGACCATAGTACATGCCCATCTTTGATTCGTTTCTAGTAATACCAAGTTGTCTACAGAAGAGATTATTATATTAACTTGAACTTGCGCTACTAGTATGTGATTCCTGTGCTTGACACCCTTTGTCAACACTTGGCAAGATTTTAACATTTTCTGAGTTATTAAGTGTGAAATACTATGGGAATCTGGGGGAGGCCACAGAAGGAGGAATGTCTTCTCTAATATGCTGAGTTGAGCGGTCTCTTGAGTTTGCCGTCTATAATCCGTAGCTTACCAGTGCATGAGAACCAACACCCTGTTTTGGCAGTTGCAGTTGTCCTCATAATGAAAGGGAGCCTCAATACTGGCTATCTTGGCCAAATGCCTGCTGCGTTAGAAGCTTTTGTGTCTTGTCTGTCTTCTGCATTATTGCAAGCATCTTTTCTCACCTAGGATGCTTAGTGGCTTTCCTGTGAGGATAGGCCAAATGGTTCATTATACTACCTGAAATAGACTTAGGAAGTCTTGATTTTCTTTTTAGCTTACAGTTTTTTACATTGTATTTCATAGAATTGGGTGAAAGCACTCTAGTAGTTTGATGTGCTAAAGGGCACACGCATTACCTCCTGTAACTGCCTTCCTCTTAGAAATTTATCAGTGGAGATGGCTAACCCTCCATTTCATCAAGAATTTATAATAAAATGCTTCATCTCTGTCCCTGCATTTCTTTTAGACTGAAGCCTCCCCGCCTTCCCGGCACATATGTAGGAGAGGGCTGTCTCGTCCTGCAGAGACTTGATGTGCCAGGGTGGTAGATACCTAGAGCAGAGCCACCCTCTCAGAGGTGAAGAGGATGGGAAATGGGTGTGGAAATTCTGTGAGGAGGATACCAGTAGGCGACATCATTTTGGATGCAGTCACATAAATTAATTAATTAAAAAATAAATTGCAAGTTGTTATTTTATTAATAGTTGAGAATTTTTTGTATTTATGTTCCGCAGTAGAGAAAAGTTGTGCTTTTGATGGTTACCATTCACTGCCTGCTTTAATTTCTGACTCGCTTAGGATTTCACTGAAGTGAGAGTGGGTCTAGGAAACATTCATACTATGAAAATGCCCTGCCAGGGCATTAAAACTTTTCCTAATAACAAAAAGCTCAGATATCCCATTTGACTATGTAAAATTTAAATATGGCTTGACCGCTATATACTCTACACTAGAAAATCATTTTACAAGTCATACCTACAAAGCAATCGTTGACAACTTTTGTGAGGGATGAAAACATTCCATGTGCATCTCTTGTCCTTTTAACTTTCATTGACTACACTGATTAAATTAAATGACTTTGTGAATGGCCTATGTGATCTACCATTGTCACTGCTGTGTTAACATGTCGGAAAGAACAATTTAAAAGGAGGGCGGAATTGCATTAGCTCATAGCTTCAGATGGTTCAGACCATGGTTACTTGGCTACATGTGTTTGGCTGAGCCTGTAGCGAGGCCAACTGTCATGATCATAGGACCCTATGACAGCGGATGTGCACTTTACAGTAGGCAGGAAATAAACAAAAGAAGGAAAAGACTGCAGACCATGTGTAGCCTTCAAGGCTATGACTCCAGGAATCTCTTTCTTCCAGCAGACCATCCATTCTTTTTCTTTTCTTTTCTTTTCTTTTCTTTTTTTCAGAGCTGGGGACCGAACCCAGGGCCTTGCGCTTGCTAGGCAAGCGCTCTACCACTGAGCTAAATCCCCAACCCCAGACCATCCATTCTTAAGTTTTCACCATTTTCTGAAAGAATATCAGCTGGAGACAATTTGGACTTACTTGTGTGCATTTGTGTTTGTGTGTGCGCACATTTGCTCGGGTTTAGCAGAACATGGTAGGTACTACTATGCAGGTCATGTTGTCCTTCTGTTTTCTGAATGCTGAGATCATAGATGTAGACCACCATGCCTGGCCAACAAATATGAATCAGGTGGTTCTGCACAAAGCAGCCGCTTCTTGGTGAAAGGCTGGAGGAACACCTTCCATTTCACCCCACTTCTTGCTTCTCTCTTACCCTGGCGTTGTATCCGCTCACTAGGATATTGGAGCATTATCTCAGAAAGACTCAGTTTTGGAAAAGTCACCTTAAATGTGAATGCTTCCTTTTTCACCGGCTCATGTTTTCCGACAACAGACCACATTCCTGCAAATGAACCCTTCACCATCCCCACCAGGCTCTTCTGTACATGGAGTCCTATCTTGATTTTGGTACTCACTGATCATCTAAGGTGCTGGACAAAGGACAAGGTACTTGGCACTGTAGGCCCTTCTCAAGCAAGGGGCTGAAAAAAGGCCAACTGGGCCATGGGGTTTTTGTATTGACAAGTTGCCTTGGGAGCAGTTAAAAACAAAAGTGGTAATTTATGTTTACATCTGGATTTCTAAACATCGAACACTTTGCTCATGGGATTCTCAGTAAGGAAAACTAAGACACACATAGAAGCATCCATCTCCTGAGTCAGGTTTTTGCTGAAATCTTTGGAGAATGAAATTGGTAACTGGTGGGATGACATTACTAGAAACAAAATGAGTTTGAATGTTGTGTCCCAAGCCAGGGGCTTACACATGTGGGAGTTAGGAGAGTGTCCTCCATGTTTAAGGGTCACAGAACCACCCAAGGTACATTTGGAGTTCAACTAACTGCATTATGGTTAAAAGTAGCTCTGGTGGAGCATACAGGGGACCTGACCACATTGATACGGTTTCTAAGGGGCGTCCATCAGTTCTATGCTAGTGTGACAAGTGTCTTAGGTGAAAAACTACTAGAAAGGAAAGCTTGTTTGTACTCGTGGTTTCAGAAGTCAGTGTATGCTGACTTGGCCCTGTTTGTTTGAGCCTGGGATGGTATAGTACATTATGACAATGGTGATTGGCAGAGGGATGTCTCACTTTATATCATACAGTGGACAAGGAGGAAGGCAAAGAGGGAAAAAGATGTGGAGGCTGAAAGACAGACAGACAGACACTCACACATATGATACACACACATATGTGATCAATGGACAGACAGACAAAAAGATAAATAGGTAGATAGGTAGGTAGGTAAGTAGTTATGTAGGGAGAGAGAGAGAGAGGGAACCACAATCCTACTCATCGATAAAGCTTCAGGTTGGCAAGCAAGCTCTTAGAAGGATTTCAATTAATAATTAAATTATAGCATGCTGCTGACTGCAGACTTCATCCAGAGTTCAAAGTAACTAAAATATAAAAGTGCTTTTATAGTCTATGAACTGTGTCTCTCTCTCTCTCTCTCTCTCTCTCTCTCTCTCTCTCTCTCTCTCTGTGTGTGTGTGTGTGTGTGTGTGTGTGTGAAACAAGTTTTGTGAAACAACATGCATGCTCTTTTACTATAGAAAGTCTATTATGAGTTTTACTATTTTCAGGGGGCTCTGAGTACTTAATGTACTTTTCCAATACCAAAATAATGAATTTTTATCAAGAATAAGGCTAGTTACTGAGTGTAGTGGTGCATGTTTTAAACTTAGGAGGCCTAGTCAGGTCAATAGATCTCTGGTCTATATAGTGAGCTTCAGGGCAGCCAAGGCTACATAGCTACTCTGTCTTAAAAGAACCATAATTAATTAATAAATTAATTGTCAAAATGAAAGAAATAAATAAGAAAGCTAGTCCCACTAAATTATGGAACTTCCTATAAGTGTTTTAAATTTGAGCCTCAGTATTGTTAGTTTGAAAGTAGAGTATTGGAAGTAACTGCTAAGAATAATTTCTAAACCCAAAGCAGATATCGATGATATTTGTTTTTAGATAATTATATCATTAATAGGCTGGTGTTTAAGATATAACTCTTGATGGCACATGATGATGAACTAACTTTGGGAAGTTTTATTGTTCTGTCTGGATAATGTTGACAGAGTCAAGGGTTACTGAAACCAAAGGTTCAAAGATTGTGGTTTCTCTTTCTCTCTATCTCTCTTTGTCTCTGTCTCGTTGTCTCTGTCTCTCCTTCTCCCTCTCTCCTACTTTTTCTGTTTTTCTCTTCTCTGTTTCATTTTCTCAGAGTAGTGTTCCCTCTGAGACTTGACCTCGGCCACTAACATTACCATGGTTCACATCTTCCTTATTTTATAGCTCAAGAGACACCTTCTGAAGGATGTGATTGTTTTATCTGGCCTAATGTGATCATTCCTATGGTCAGGGGATTTAGAAAAAAATCTTTTATAAGAGCTATGTGGGTGATATGGGAGTAAAACCAGTTCTCCAAAGAAGAGTCTTGTTCCCTTGGGAAAACACAATAGATACCCATCATACCTAGAAACAGAAGCCCCAGGTACTGTACACTGTTTTTCCATCTCACTTGACAGATTTTGTAACAAAGTCTAACAGACTGCCAGTGACACTCATCAGGCAGTATGTGATAATCAGTTTGAGAATATGGAATGAAAAACTAGATGCTTTCAAGAGAGAGAAACTTTCCAGAAAAGAAACCATCTTCCTCTCATTACAGGACTTCAAGTGAAGTGTAAGTGCTCTTAGGATCTCTGTTGGGGGACGCAGAAAATATTTCAGAATAAAAAATATCGTAGACGTCCTTTAGCTGAGGAGATTGTAACCTGTCACTTACAGGTATTTCTTAATACTCATTTTAGGGATTTGGGGAAAACGTCTTTCCACCCAGTCCCTTCTCTTTCTCTGCACCATTTCATCTACTGCATTAAACTATCACCCTGTAGCTGCCAATTAAGGACTGCTGCCTACCACTCTCCATAAACAGTGCAACGATTTTATTTTACTTCTTACTACCTTTCGTCTCTTGAATCCAGTTATTCTCAGTTTTGCCATGATCTGCCAGAATTTTGTAAATTATAGCCCTGATTGACTGCCAAGAACTGTGTACCCATCACAGTTTTATTTGGACAGTGTTTTTGAACCTTAAATACAGTATCTGTTTCTGTAAGTACAACCTTCATGAAAGAGACAACTCTCTCTTCTCTCCTCTCTCTTCTCTCTCTCTCTCTCTCTCTCTCTCTCTCTCTCTCTCTCTCTCTCTCTCTCTCTCTCTCTGTTACTGGGCTAATGGCTTGAGCAAATTAATAGTGTGTCCACTAACATCTTAAGAGGAAGAACTGTTTCAAAGGGGTCTTGTAGAGAGGGACAGTTCATTCTGTAGCACCAGAGAAATGTTAGTGAAGCCCCAAAATAGACAGGAGCCAATCTGGTGCAACTCACAGCAGGGTCTTTATTTTACTCGAGCTAGCTCACCCCTGTCCCCACAACACCCCACCACCACACAGGATGGTTTTGGTGGTGGTGGAGCCCTGAATGTCTATCAGGGCGAGGCTTTATAGTAAGCAGCAAGCAGGGAGTATGTGTGCAAGCATCTAATTGGAAAGTTACTGTGGCCTTTAACATAATTGGCTGGTGCTGGGAGTCATATCATAAACTCAATTTCTGCTCCCTTCTGCATTGGTGGTCGTTAGACAGGGAGTAGGCTTGTAACCTGGGGGCACAGGTTTGTTGAGGGAATAACCTGGAGACACTGGTTTCATTGATGCTGTAACCTGGAAATGCTGGTCTTGTTGGGGATAAGCTAAGGGACTGGGTTTTGTTGGGGGACAACTTGGAAACTAATGCTAGGTACCAGCCTGTTAGTTTACCTGAATTCAAACTTAGGTCAGGTTCTCTAAAATGGAGTCTGAATTTAAGAGATTTGGCATCTCAATTCATTCCAGCAGGGCAGTAAGAGAAAAGAAAAGAACCCCATTGTCTTATTCCATGAAGTGTTGGATCCTTACCTGTGGAGGCAAAACCTATATACTTTTTAAATGATTTCGGAAAATCCCAAACAAGATAAACTCAGTGCTAATGTAAACAGAGACCTCCATGGAATGGAAACTCAGGAGAACTGAATTTTAAAGACTGATAAGAACAGAGAGCATGGAGACTTATACCTGTAGACCTAGCACTTGGAAGGGTGTAGCAAGGGGATCATGAATTTTAGGCCAGCCTGCGCTACATAGTAAGTGAAAATATGCGTGACCAGTTAGGAAGTCCATGTTTTGAGAAACTAGGTTTTAAAATCTCCTTTACAATAGAGAAGATAGACTTAGAGAAATGGCTCAGGGCTAAGAACACTTGCTCTTGCAGAGGACCCAGATTAGATTCCCAGTACACACATGATGAGTCACGATGTCCATAATTCCAGTCCCAAAAGATATGATGCCCTCTCTGACTTCTGTTGGCACCAGGCATGCATATGGTTCATACATAAATGCATGCATACAGGAAAAGCAATCACACATATACAGTAGAGAAGAATCTAAAGGGAGGAAGATGGCTTTCATGTGGGTCATACTAAAAGACAAAGAAAGGTCAAGCACTCCTTGATGTGCGATAGCATTGCATAATGATGAGCCTACTTATACTTGAACAAATACCATAAATAAAATAAAATAGGTGCATTTAATTGAAGTTGAGATCGTTCTCTGAACTGAGAATATCTTTATGAACAAAGTAGCCAAGAAGCTTTGCTCTCCCAGGAGGGCATCCAAATCATTGAACGAGGTTGCACTGAAGTCTTAGAGGCAAAAGAAATGAAAGGACATTGTGAATTCGGAAATTTCACACCAATGCCAGTTGGTTTTTTTTTTTTTTGTCTTATTAACTTGAGTATTTCTTATTTACATTTTCAATTGTTATTTCCTTCCCGGTTTTTGACCCAACATCCCCCTAGCCCCCTCCCTCCCTTTCTCTATGTGTGTTCCCCTCCCACCTCCCCCCGCCTTCCTCCCAGCAATCATGTTCCATGCCAGTCGTTTATTGCATATTGGGAAAGGGGGACTCAAGTTGATTCATTTGACTACAGTTATCCCAAATGCAGGGGGAGAATTTAATTTATGGGAGAATTTAATTTGAAATATATCGACCTCTTCCTCAATGCTTCTTTGCATTGTTCCCATTAATTTACATATTCGCCTTACATCCGGATTGCACCCACCTCTTCTCCCACTACTTCCTCACACAGCCCTCCCTCCCCTTCTCCTATGAGAAAGGGGTGGTTCCTCCTGGGTACCCAACTGCCTTGGCACATCAAGTCACTGCAGGACTAGGCACACTCTCTCCCACTGAGGCCAAACAAGGCTGCCCAGTTAGGAGAACAGGATTCACAGGCAGATATCAGAGTCAGGGTAAGCCCCTGCTCCAGTTGTTAGGGGACCTATGTGAAGACCAAGCTGCACATCTGCTATATATCTGTAGGGAGCCTAGGTCCAGCCTGTGTATTGCATTGCATTTCTTTCAGGAGCTCACAAATGGAAAGCATTTTCAATCTGGGACACACATTCACTCAGGCATAATGACTTAGTACCATGGCTCTCAACATTGCTTCTTACTTGACAGACTGACCGAGGATAGACAAGAATGCATAGATTGTATGTTGCTTGAGACATAACATGTAGGTCCCAACTCAGTCAGGGGAAACAAAGACTCCCCCAGCCAACCCTCTGAAGCCCTTCTCAAGTTTTTAGTCTTCCATTCTGAACAAAAAAACAAAGAATTACTTAGACAAATCTGTAGGTTTCAAAAGCTCAGAAATCACCATCTTGGTAGTTCATTCCACCCAGACACAGAGAAAGGAGTAATTGTAATTGTGACTCTTTTTCGGGTTAAATACATTATTAATAGTTCAAATGAGAACAGTTTTGAATGAAAAAAATCGAGTGCCTTTAGTCATGATGCTGAATGGTAAAGACATGGGCTGATGTTAATTAAAAGTCCACTGTGTGCACATTTTTACAATATATCCACATTGAATAGATACATTTGTATTGATCTTTACCTTGGTAAAGCTGGAAAAACTAATGTTGCAACAAAGGCCTAAGACAGAACTGTGACATGCATACAGATATATAAGTCAACCCAAAATGTAAGAATCGGTCCTTTTTCCTAGTTATGTGTAACGTACTCTGACGTAGTCAATTCTATTTTTGTTCTCCCCAAAGCTACTGCTTTTGAGTGCATACTACTGTGGTTGATGCTATGGCATGAAAGAAGCCGGGGCTGGTAACAGGTGACAAAGAGGGCACATCACCTTGTTTCACTGGAACAGTCTAATGAATCTTCTACCCTCAGTGGAAACATTATCAGTGAACACCTTCTTCACCTATGCCTTCTGCCTAGCACAAGGTTCTCTGAATGCCTTTTTCTGGATGCTTTTGTTCTATGCAGAACAAGGATCTTCCTCCGTATGCATCCTTCTGTTTCCTAACCTTTAGGGCTTTATTTGTTACTTGCTATGGATTTTGAAAAACAAGTTGTACAAAGAAGAGTGTCTTCTTTACAGTTTCTGCTGCTGTGAAGACCTGTCCACAGCCTGGTTCTCGAGATTGAAGCAAACACCCTGTAAAGCTTGTTTCTTTCACGCACTGCTCCGCCAATGACTTTACTGTCCTTTGTCCACTCCTCTTATAGATTGGCCCTTGATTGATGTACTATCCTTATCTTCTGTTAGCACCCCAGGCTCCTTTCACAGGAGAGCCTCAACCACAGTAGTCTGCACTCAAAAGCAGTTTTTTGAAGAGAAGAAAAACAGACTGTAAGTACTGCTCTAGTTCCTCTCCTGTGGGAAAACATTGTCAAAATGTAACTGAGTGCAGTTCTGCCATTTGGAACTCAGGGCTCTGATTTCCCAGAATTCCCCCATGTATTGGAAACTCCTGCAGTTTTACCCATGCAGGAAAGAAAGGTTACTGTTCTGCCCTCGGTCCACACAGATTAGAGATTGGACCTAGATTGACGTCACTACACGTTTATATGCTCACAGGCATTGTAGCTAGCCAGAAGAATTCAAGGAAGTAAGCAACAATACTGTTCCATGGCAAACACTTTCTACTGGCTCCCATTTCATAAGGAATTTTAAGTTATGAAAGCATATAGCAAACTGCTGTCTCAAAACATAAACTATTAAAAATCCCTTGAGCCAGAAAGACATTTCCCCTTAACACAAATTTTATCATTGAATATAGAGACTAAACTTGACAGCGGTTTGTTTCACTAGAAAAGAGTGACTTTATGGCTATTCCCCGTGGCTCTTAAATTGAGTAAATACAGATGATTTTCGAATCATAAATCATATAAGATGGATCAGATTGGAATTTGACAGTGTTGATGTTCTTGTGCTATAGTAACACTTCAAATTTCATGACCATAATTTATGATCATCATATTTTCCTATTTTCCTCATTTGTGTGCACAAGGCAATAGAAGCCTTTAATATACATTCACTACTTAATTCAAGTAGAAAATGTGAGCGTGAACCATCAAATTAGACGCCGGTCAACAAACCGAAGATAAAATAATTTCTTTGATTTTTAATATAGTATTTTAAGTACATAGTACACAGTGCAATATTGTTACAGTAGCTGGGGTTTAGACAGACAACATGTCTATCATATATGGTTTCTTGGAAGGAAAGATTCAGAGGAAAATGTCACAAAATATGATGTTTTTTTAGAGGATTCTGAAGCCTGCCTTTAATTCCCTTAAGGGACTTTTGCATGAGAGAAGAGACACTGTGTTACCTTCTTAGTTTAGTAAAGAAATTCACAGCCACATCCTTGGCCTTATCTTTAGATAATATTTCCTTATCAGCACCCTGTATTTCAACTAAGCAAATCTCTTTTCCCTTAATCAGCAGAGAACATGATTCCAGGGGTTGCCTGAATCTTTGAATTATACCAAACTCTCTATATACTATTTTTACATGTATACCCATGCCTGTGATTAGTTTTTTTAATTTATAAATTATGCAAAGAGATTGACAATTTTAGAGTTGAATAATCACAAGTACAATAAGTTATGAAAATAATCACCACTATAAGTTATGAAAATATGGTAACCATATTATAAGTTATGAAAATATGATTTCTTGTAAACTCACATTTAATATGGTGTTCCTCCTTCTAGTGAGACGTGAGGCAATACAGTGCCTACAGGATGAGGTGAAGTGATGCATGATCAAGCACTCATGCTACAGTTTGGCTTCTGCATTTGGAGATAGGGCAGGTATTAGGATTTTATAGATAGAAGATTTGAAGTCAGCAACTTCAGCATCTGAACTTTTTCCTTTTCTCCCTTGGGAATTTTGACTTTCTTTTAACTCAAAGACAGGAGCCTGGCATAGCTGTCTCTGGAGAGGCTCTGCCAGAGCCTGACAAATACAGATGTGGATGCTTGCAGCCAACCATTGAACCAAGCACAGGGACCCCAATGGAGGAGTTAGGGAATGAAGGAGCTGAAGGGTTTGCAACCCCATAGGAAGAACAACAATATCAACCAACAAGACCCCCCAGAACTCCGAGGGACTAAACCACCAACCAAAGAGTTGGACCCATGACTCCAGCTGTATATGTAGCAGATGATGGCCTTATCTGGCATCAATGGGAGGGGAGGCCCTTGGTCCTATGGAGGCTTGATGGCTTAGTATAGGGGAATGCCAAGGCGGTGAGGTGGAAGTGGGTGGGTGGATGAATGGGGGAGCATTCTCATAGAGTCAGGGGGTGGAGGGAAGGGATGGGGGTTTGCAGAAGGGAAACTGGGAAATGGGATAAGATTTGAAATGTAAATAAATAAAATATCAATATAAATTTAAAACAAAAAAAAAAAAAAAAAAAAAAAAAAAAAAAGGAAAAGCCTTACAGTTTTTCTCTGGCATATTCAAGTTGCCAGCTCCTATGCTTTGAAGCCATCAGTGTGTAAAATAAGGTTATATGAACTCCAATCCTATGATACCTTAACAATTGATCTCAAAGCGAATAGCTCCCAAATGATGCATGGGTGATCATTATACACAGCTTGCATATTCTGGATAAAGATGATCCAGTCCCCGGGTCAGAATGTGTTATTTCAACATGCTATTTAGGATGATATGTACTGTCAAACCTGTGGGTTAAAGACTCCTGGAACTTTTCATTTAATGTATTTGAACCTCCGTGATGCATGGCTAACAAACTGCAGAAGGTAAAATATTCATCTCCTTGGTCAGAATGAGCACATTCAAAGTGCTCGGTTTTCACATGAGGATGTTGCTCAGTAGATCCGGCAGGTACACGTCATTTCCCATCACTGTAGACTGTGTCACTGGACATCACTACTCTAGAAAAAAAAACAATCTGATCTAATGTAGACACATATTTCTTTTGCTTTTTTGTTTGTTTGGGCTGCTTGTTCTTGACACATGGTCTCACTGTATTGTCTAGGCTGGCCTTGAACTCAGGGCTGCTGTCTTGTCTCAGCCTTCCAGATGCTTGAATTAGAGAGGTCACAATGTCCAGATTCTTGCTTTAAATGTGTTTTCTCTCTTAGCCCACACTAAACCAAATAGAGTTCAGTATTAAAGGGGGTATTGCATATTTCTTTACAGAATATGTTAGCCTGGGACGTGGTGAAGAATACTATGAAAGCAGAAACTAATGTTTTGTCACAGAGCCTCATTAGAAGCTACTTGATGCTATCATCTTTTCTACCAGGAGTGTGAGTTCATATAGTAAATATGTGTTCAGGTTCATTATGGAGTAAGTTATGGCACTCAGAGGAGGCATCCATAATGAGGACTTTAGTATAAAATTGATGCTATGACTTTTAATTAAATATATCGATATCAGATACTGTCAAATTATATTTAGAATAAAGGTCACGAGGAGAAAGGTTCCTGACAAAATGTTAAGAATGCAGAACTAAGCACAAAATCACTAAAAAGAAAACAAAACAACAACAATAACAAAAACAAACAAACAAAACCAACCCAATCCTTGTGCCTGATGACGTAACACAGGACCACTTCGTCTGCCAGTTCAGATTTTCTATCATGTTGAATGAGTAGGTCATTTAGTCAACTGGCTAGGTTTTTCATTGGTCTCGAATCTCTCTGTATTCCCTGCTGAATGCTACAAAAAGTTATGAATTAAAGGACCACTATAGTTATCTTCCAAATTCTAGATTCCTCGTGAAATTTCAGTACAAATAATGCATATTACTTTGAGGCCTCCATGGTGATTTTATCTACGTAGAGATCCCAAGTGAAAGGGAGAGAGCCCAGGACAACCTTTCTTTGAACCTTGGGGAAGTTGTGAGTGGTTATTTTAAAAACATCTTTTGAATTAGAACTTCCTGCAAGGAAAGCAGAATTACAAATAGAATTGGCCTTAGGTCTAGCTAAGGGACAGAGTCACCCATGGCTTAGAATTCCTGATTTCTGAGCCAACAGAGCATTTGCCTTTGTGTGGAAGAAGCATTCTCTCCAGAGAGTGCTAATCTGAACCAGATGCAGGCTGAAGTGATTGTGTCGCATTAAGCCTCAAGTAAGAGACTTCTAACCTTTTATAGAGGATCACCTTTTATAGAGGAACCTTATGAGAAAAGCCCCCTTTCTCTCTGCCTCCTGCCCTCTTCCCCACCCCCCGCTTCTTATTCTGTGGAAAACTTTTAGCTGATGTGTATGATTCTTCTTTGCTTCACAAAGCCCAACTTCCTGAACACATTGAGTCTGTCTTTTACTTTATTGTCTCCCTTGGGATATCTATTTTATAAACTAGTCACCAGATGTTTTATAGTATATTCAGGTTGAATATAAACTGGAAATATTCTTAGAGTAGCAACTAATACCCATTTATTTTCTTTGAAAGATTTTTTTAAATTAATAACAGATAGGATATCTCCATGTTTATGTCAGTTTGATGTATTCCACTTCAAGCAACAAACAGTACTACGGACAGTAGCTTAAACCAAAAGGACATTGATTATTGATAAAATAAGCACAGAGGTAACTGATAGCTAAAGGTTACTTAGCTGCCAAATGTGACCATCAAAGATGCCAGGATTATTTTTAAATGTATCTATTCTCCCATCCTCATCTGAAATAATCAATCCTAAGAATTTGTGCCTCATGCTAACAAAATGAATCTTAATCATTATACATATGCAATACTCTCCGAAGCATGGAGGAGAAAAAGGGAAGAGTCTTGTCCTTCAGAACATGTCTTTTCTCTTAGGGAACACCTTTACAGTATGATCCTCCACAAACAGGAGTATTTCCATCTGCCTAATACTAACTAGTTTCCATGACTCTTCCTGAAGCAATTATTGGAAAGGTCAATCTATTTGAACATGGAGCCATGATTTCTTCATTGTAACAAGGGTAGCTTAGAGCTAACCCATCCTCTGACCTGTTAAAAAATGACTAGTCAGATCTGGGGGTGCCAGCCTCTAACTCCAGCAGCTTAATAAACAGCAGAACCAGGAAGACTGTAAGTTCAAGGTCTGTGCAGTCTAAAGACCAAGTTCAAGGCTAACCTAGGCAATTTAGTAAGACGCTGTCTCAAAATAAAAACATAAGGCATTGAAGCTATAGCTCACTGCTAGAGTGCTTCCTTGGCATACACACAGTTCCTTGGCTCAGTCTCCAATATTAAAATTAATACATAATGAATGAATGAATGAACGAGTGAATGAATGAGTCAACTAGTGAGCAAGGTCTTTGGATTTGGTCCTCAGAACTTCACAAAACAGGAGCAAGGAGACCATGGCTACTGGATATTAAACTAGCAGATTCTGCCACGCTGTAGACCCTTCTTCACCTTGGCCATGCATACTTGCTCTAGCACTACTCAAGGGGCCACTTGCCTGTCAGTGATCTCAAAGCCTGTTATCCCATGTGTGGAAACACAGGAGCAGAAGGCAATAAGGCTTAGGGAAAATAGCCTGATGGTTTGGAGGTGAGAAGAACTAGACTTGACCCCACACTTTACCATTCATTAGCTAGAAAACGTCAAAAAGTAGGGTAAGCAAATGCCTGCCGCAGGCTAGCAGCGTATGTTCTTTCTCCTCCCAAGGAGACGTCTTGCTGTTAAGTGAAAGGATCAACTAGTTAGGAAATAGAAGACAAGTTCAGCTGTAGTGCCCTGTAGGTAAGAGAAAGCTGCTCAATTCTCTCTCACTGTGATGAAATACTTGAGGATAAAAATCAGTTTCAAGAGTGAAAGAATTCTCTTGGCTCACAGTTTCGGTTCATGGCCAGCTGTCATGATTGTTTGGGGACCGCCGCAACAAGGCAGAGCATGGGCCAGAGAAAGCCGCTCATTTCATGATCTCCAAGAATATCCTGGGAGGTGTGGCTGGAGTCCAACAGCCCTATAATCTTCCTCAAGGGCTCACCACCAACGCCCTAAGGACCCTCCCATTCAATGCCATTTCTTAACAGTTTCGCAACTTTCCAATATCGGCTGCCCCAAGGACCAAGTTTCTGACACACAAACCTTGGAGGACATTTCAGAACCCAAACTGTAGCAGCAGAAAACACACACCCATCTCTGAGTTGGTCCCCTTAAATCTTTGCTAGGGTTGAAGGTAAGAAACATAACCATCACTAGGCACTTGGGGCAGAAGGAAATTAATGGAAAGAGTAACAGACTTACAAAATCAGAGGGAAGTGAGGAGGACTGTATCAGTGGTCATTATCACTCTGCTCCTGTCACCCTGAGGTTATCAAAGTGCTGTTTCTTTGACTACCACCACTACCAATGTCTCGCATTCTGTCTACCCTACCATATTAGAGAGGGGACATGGCACCTCACTTGCTGCCATCACAGCCACTAGAAACAAAGGACTCTATTTAATCAAAAAGGCAGACTACAGAATGGGAGAAAAAAAATCTTTACATCTGACAGAAGGTTATGGTCTGAGCCCTCCCACACTGATCAGTAATTAAGAAAAATGCCCTAAAGGTTTGCCTACAACCTAATCTTACAGAGGTATTTTCTCAATTGAGGGTCCCTCTTCTCTGAAGACTCAGTGAAGACTCATGAGGTTTCTTTTCTTAGGACCCACAGAAGAGTAAGACCTGGGAATGTTGGCTTGATTGTTGACATGTTTTATTATAGAAAAGATCAACCCTGAAGGACATATTTGATCATATTTTTGGTTGTTCAGGACAATTGTCAGTTACATGCCAGACATCCATATAGTCTTAGAATTAGTGCAAATGATTGACTTCTTCAGGCTTGGTTCAGAAACTTGGGTATGTAGAATTAAAGGAATTGCTCCTAATAGGAAATACAACTCATTCTAAGACCAGCAGGATCTGTGCTTTGGGGGCTACATTCTCAGTGTGTTTTGGAGCCATACGCACTGTTAAAGTTCTAGGCTTTGAAAGTTGGAGGCTGGAAGTAATGGGTTTTTCATAAGCACAAAGGGACAGTTAAAGTGAGCTACATGAATATGATTGCACTGGGGAAAATCATGGAGAAAAGGATGTAATCTGTAGCTCCAAGAAACAATGTCTAAATGGAGAAGCTGTGCCCAGATCTTGTTCAGAACAGAAAAAACTAAATAAGGCAGTACAGACTAAAAGTTCATGGAATGGGTGGGTGCCAGTTCATGCTGAATCCTCTGCATCACTTAACTGGGGTGCAAACCAGATTTTGTGTGTGTGTGTGTGTGTGTGTGTGTGTGTGTGTGTGTTCACTGCTCATGATGTTGCTCTATTTAAAATTTGCATGATTCAAGACTCACATGGAATTTTGTCATTTCCTTGGGATAGACTTACAGTGCTGGAATACTGCTTGCTGTATCAAGGGATCCGATACCAGATTTTTGATTTACATTCCTGGGTTGCATTTCTAGGTTCCATGTCCACATGTTTACTATTTGACACGGAGCAATGAAAAGTCTGTAACTTTGCTCAGACTGGGTAGCCAAGGGCTCAGGTACAGAAATCTACTAAGCAGAACACAGGAATGACTTCCTCTGGTTGGGGAATTTTCTCCAAATGGTCGCATTGCAGCTGCCCTTCTCGCCTTTTTGTTTCTGTGTTCTCCATCTCTCCTGAAGAACACCAGTGAAATGGGGGTCATTAATTATGAGCTCACCCTGATGGAGATTTGAATAAGCAAGCTCCTTGGAGAGCTTTACCTTTTCAGTTTCAGTGGGAAGTAAATCTGTGGCTAAGATGGTGCTGAGGTAAGGGTTGGTGATCAGAATAAAATACCTACTTGCTATGTTGAAGCCTGAGACTTGCTGACTGCTTCAAGGGTTAAAGATCCACTCCCCATAGGAATTCATATCTAAGATCCTCAACTGACTTGACTTTAACTTCCAAATGAGTTCCTTTCAAATCATACTGTCTCTCCCTCACCCCAGCCTATGGGATTTGAGGACAGTAAGAGAGCTTGAGAAATTTCACTCTAGCCTCATCTAGGTGGGCAACTCTGAATCAACCAAGTCTTCAGTTTCAGTACAGATCTCCCAAGGCAGCTGTATATTTCTATTGTCATTATGATAAGGCATTTGATTTCCCTTCTTGGTCTCCGTCCAAATTCATTTCTGCAGATGGACTTATTTTAGGTACTACAAACACAAGGCTCTACTTGGTTATCTTTGTCTACTGGAGGAGCTGTGGGTTGGGTCTGAGTCACACACATTTTATGATGTCTGCTCTGGCATGAGCTTCATATACATTGGCATCGTCTCAGAGTGAAGTTGACTTTCTTTCTCTTTCCCGATTCCAGAATTTCATACGGCCCAGTGGTGATTCCAAAAGCAGTATGAGGCTCATTTTGATTGGCTCTAGCCACCACAGCCGAGCCAGGTTCACTCTGAGAGGTCCCTGTCCGTTCATGAATGGCCACAGAAGCTTCTGCTCTTGGCTCTGCAGCCTAATAGCACCCCTTGCATGGACGATGCCAACGCAATGCTTTGAAATGTGCGCCCATACTGTGTGGCTTTTCCTGCTGCAGTCCCTGTTCTTTGTTTTTCTTGTAGGATCTGGAGATTCACCACTAGAAGACGATGGAGTCTGGTCTTCACACTCTCTCTATAAAGGTGAATGCTTTGCTTATGTGCTGACAAGTACCTGCTGATGCCTGGTTTTCCTTTAAGGCTTCGCAGAGCAGACTGTAATAAAGTGACCAGACAACACATTGGCATTCTAATTGCCTGTCCAGGAAAATAAATATTTAAAATTAAATGTGCTTAGGCACTGGTCCTTCCAATAGGAAAACAAAGGGAAGGAAAAAAAGAAGTCTCAGGAGTGCCGCCTTTCGGCACCCCGTGGTCATTTTATTCTCCTAAATTTCTTTCCTGTCCTCACTTCTGCCAAGGCAAGCTGTAGCTGATGATAGCGAAAATCAAGCCTGATTCATACATTACAGCCAGCACTGTGCAGAGCAAACCACCCAAGGTGGATGCTGCGCTCAGTGCTGCTAATGTACTGAGTGGAAGAAGGGGAAACCTTGATTTTCATGAGCTTATCTCATGCTCTTTTCGAGCCCAGTGTGGCTCCTAAAATGATAAGTAAAATGTGCTGTGGCTGAAAGGAATTTTAACTTAACAATAGGAAATCGAACTCTACACAGATCCCCCAATACCCACTCCCAGCAGGTATCTAAAGCCTAAGGAAGCCGCTCAGGTAAGTCTATCCGCAACTACTTCCTGTTTCCCTGAAGCCTGGGAGCTCGGGGCAGAAATGAAGGTAAATTTAACCACTTTTTGTCTGGAACAGCTTCTTCTTACTGCTGAGGAAAACTCTCAAGGAAACAATCTGGTAAAGTTTCATTTTGACATTTGGTCCAAGAAATGCATTCACACTCTGTCAGGAAAATACTACCCTAGACTGTTGTGACAATTGTGAGCTATCAGAATTGAAATAGTTCTGGTCAGCCTTTGCTAAAAGACTGTCCTTCAGTTGTTTTCCTCAGAAGGGGGAAATCTTTCTAAACAATGACTGGCGTCTGTGCCTAGGTGTGTTTCCATGTTTGCTTTGATTTCCAATACAGTAGTTCCTACCTTTGGTATGGACATTAAGCAATTAAACCAATAACAAATTTCTAGTCAAATGTTTGGGGTAAGGAGATGCTCTGATTCATAAGACTTCCTGAAAGTATTTTTTAAAGCTCTTTGTGAGTCCCTAGTTTAAAAAGAGTTCTAGCATACATGCAATGTGAGTAGACCCACGTCCAATGTAGTGTATCCTTAGTTCACTGTGCTTGGTGTCCTCTCCTCACGTCATAGCCTTGCAAGATAGAAAGTAAATAATATATCCAAAAATATGCCTATCCCAGAGTCTGACCTGAATGTCTAAAAATAAATGTTTTCATGATAAATTATTTGTTGTCAGTTAGATGGCTTGACCGTAGGAATCATCACACTATACATTTTATATGTATATACACACATATCAAAAGATGCTATACACCTTAAACTTTTACAATAGAGAGTTAAGGGTTTTCTTTTCTTTTTGTTATTGCTGCTATGATAAGATTGAACCTAGGGCCTTATTCATGCAAGAAAGTGCTCTATTCAAGAATAACACCTGAGCTTTTAAGTGTCATTCATTTTAAAACTTAGGGTCAACCAAGATTAACTGAGACTTTAGCTATGGCATATTAAGCTCCTCCGAGCATCTGGCACAGAGAATATAATCAATAACTGATCAATAACTGATTTGCATTAAGTCAAATTTAAAAGAAGAAAGATTAACTAGGATACATCAAATTCCCAGTATGACGCATCTTATTTACTTGTTCGATCGTTATCTATTTACTTATTTGAGGGCTGGGGACAGAATAAAGGTTTATGGTTTTGCTTAGGATACCATAGTATATTCACACTACTTGACGGAAGGGGAAGGTGCATAAAGATGTGTCAGAATTACCCAGTGTTTATAGAGTGTTTATAAGAAGACGGCACCAAGGTTAGAGAGAGTAGGGAGTGAGTCCCATGTCCCTTCCCCAGGCTGCACTCGAGTCTGAACAGTTGTTTTGGCTCACATCCACAATGCACTAGTAGTTCCTCATTAGCCTGCTGCACCATGCTGCCAGCCCCACGGACTCCATTTAATTAGAGTATTTATCACATTGGCCCCGGGAGATGCAAAGGCTTTCCCGATTAATCAGTTTGGATGTCTACTTGATAAACCTTGTCTTAACTGCAACGGTACAAGCTCTTCCTTCTCTAAGCCTCTATGTTAAACACCGTGTTAATTCACTTTGACTAACCCACGGTGCTTGTCTGCATTTTCAATTCAAACCACGCACACTCACATTCCCATCCTCATTACTACAGAACTGATAAACTGTTCAAATACCTTCCAAAGAGATGTTTTGGACGATAATAAAAAATTAAATACCTTTTGCAAATAAATGAATACAAGAGGTGTTTTCCTCCCTATGGTGAAAACAGCACAGCTTTTGGGGGTGTAGTCAGCACCAACAGAAGAATTTGAAGAGTCCAAATAAGGGAGAAAAATATGCTAATTGCATGCTGCTATGCATGAATTTGAATTTGTTATATGTGGAAACACACATAGATCTTACTCACATAGGTCATAAATATACACAGTACGTGTAGACTGCATTATAAAATCTTCCAGAAAGGAAGTGTTCCAGGAAGGCCTGTAGGCCTGATGTGTGCTCTGCACATCTGAATCCAGACAGTGGACTGTAGGCCTGATGTGTGCTCTGCACATCTGAATCCACGCAGTGGACATGAATAAATAAACTCTAGGGTAAATCGTTATCATCTCTATCCAGGACATCCAGGGAATATTACTTGAGTCTTAAATTTCCAACCCCCTCACCACTTTCTGAAAACCATTATATGATAGAAGTATTAGCCAAAGGAAACCTGGAAGCATCAGAGTAAAAAAAGTGTTCTACTGCCAAAACCCAGACAGGATCCTGTAGCAGGGCTGATGGGCAGTGGGAAGCACATCCTTAGGTGAGTATCCTTGGGAAGTGGAAGGAGGCCTGTGTTCCTTTTTGGCCACATGATGGCGAACTTACTCCATATACTAGTAGTACAGGTGGGGAATGACGAGCCAGCCAGGCAGCTATAGGAAAGTAGCTCTGGTTCAGTGCATTAACTCTACACCCACCCCCAGACTTGAGGGGACTTGTCCCCGACCCCCAGATAGCCCAGAGACACATGGACTGGCTGCTTCAGGAACTCCTCCACAAAGAAGGTAGCCTTGCCCTTCTTTGCATGAAAGGTTCCCTCACTTGGTTCTCAAGAGAGTATGTTCCAAAGACAGGGGAGAGGTTCAGCTTTATTTAATGACACCCTAGGTATGCTTTGGGCAGTTGTCCTAGTTTACTTCTCTGTTGCCATGATGAAACACTGAGCAAAGCAACTGGGGGAGGAAAAGGCTCTTTCGGAGAGCTTACAGGTTATAGTCCACCAGCAGGGAAAGCCAAAGCAGGAAGTCAAGCAGAGACTCTCCAGGAATTCTGCCAACTGGCTTGTTTTCCATAGCTCAATCCACTTGCTTTCTTATGCATAACATCCAGGATTACCTGCTCAGAGTTGGCACCACCTGCTCCCATAATTTGGGCCATTAATAGTTAATCTTGAAAGTACCCCATAGACATGCCCATAGGCCAATCTGATGGAGACAATTCCCCAATTAAAGTTTCTTCTTTCTGGGTGACTCCAGTTTGTGTCAAGTTCACAAAAACTAGCCAACACGGCAACTATAAAACCAAAATCAAAGTTTTCATCTGGGGGGTGTCACTCTTAACCTAAATAGGGTATAACAGCAGCCATGTGAAAAGGGTGATTGTTTCCTTACTTGGAGCAATCGTTCCATGAGTGTAAGCCAAAATGACACACTGTTATGAACACATAACACATATGGCACAGCTTAGTTCAAATTAGTACAAGGGAACTACTAGAAAGAACAAAAGCTTATTGAACATTTACTTCATTCTAGCATTGTGCTAGGTAATGGACATACATACAGTCTTTATACCTAACATTTGCCTGTTATTGGCATAGGTATCGACTCAGAAAGTTGAGGTAGCTTGCCCACATCCAACAACTATTTAAAGGAATTTGGATTCATATTTCATTATGTCTGGTACTCAGTCTCACAGCTGTATCCTTCTTATCTAGAGATTCCTAATACACAGGACAGCATTGCAAGTTCAGAATCTGGCCTGTGGCCAACCTGGGAGTGCAGAGTGAAGGGCTGCATTGTCTAAACCTGTCGCTTCTTATCTCTCCCTTTGTTTGTTTCTAACTGTAGACACTCCGTGGTGCTCTCCCATCAAGGTGAAATATGGGGATGTGTACTGCAGGGCTCCTCCTGGGGGATATTACAAAACAGCCCTGGGGACCAGGTGTGACATTCGCTGCAGGAAGGGCTACGAGCTTCATGGCTCTTCCCAGCTCGTCTGCCAGTCAAACAGGCGCTGGTCGGATAAGGTCATCTGCAAACGTGAGTAGACTAGACCTGTGTTGAGTCTTCAGGATCAAAACTGCCTTGCTATGAGATGAGCTCTTCACCAAGTGGTGATTTAAAGCCAGTCGATTTCTATAATGTAACAGAGTGGGTGTGTGCTCCTTTTTCAAAGAAGGGTATGGTATACTGTTTGGGGGAAGAATAGATAGGTTTTAAAGGCCACCAGTGATATTTGTTCAGTAAATACAAGGTTCTAAAGAGTTGCTGGTTCTTTAGTAGTAAAGAAACTTCCAGGGCTTGTACAGGTAACTAGGGTAGAGGTGAAAAGACAAGAGATGGGTACAAGAAGGTTCTAACCTGGGTCCTACTTGGTAGGAGGTAAAGAAAAGAAAATCACACACACACACACACACACACACACACACACACACACACAATAAATGTACTAAAGAGTAGATTTAGGGATGCAAGGAGAGTCACACAGTTACCTCTGTGTAATGGAGTAATCCTGGAAGAAGTTGATGTTGCATTTCAGGAGCAATGTCTCAAAGCTCACCTGTATAGTTCCTTGCTTGCTGGCTAACTCCAGAGGCAGGCAGACTAATGACATGTTCCCCTTCATGACAAGTTCTTCTGTATTAAGACTGTAGATGGTACAGTGAAGCCTATTTTGGATGTCTTCATTATATACAAAGTTGCCATGCCTTATTGATCACCCAATGTTTTCCAAGTCTTCAACATACATTCAAGTTTTGCATGGTACATGATACATATGGTTGAGGAAATCACTACTCAGGACTATAGTCAAGTGGTTCAGAATATGACGGGATGTACTAACAGGATCTTCGTAGTATACACTTAGCAATGTTTCACCACATTTCCCTGTGACCTGTTCCTGGCTCCTGGTATCTTCTGAGGGCCTTGTGGTTGGATTTCTTGTTTCCATTTTCCCCTAGAACTGGGATGTGAGCCCAGGGCCTGGCAAATGCTGAGAAAGTCTGTTGTATTCCTAGCTTTAGGGGGAAAAGTAAACAAAGGACGAAACGAAAGCTTTATGTTAAGACAGGGTCTCACCAAGTCAAAAGGCCGATGGAAACGGCTACGTGTAGCCCACGCTAGCTTTGAACTTGCCATCTTCCTGCCTCAGTCTTCTAAGTAGCTGGGATTACAGGCCAGTGTCACCAGACACGGTCACACTTGCCTTCTTCAGAGAAAGAAGAAAACCTCTTTCCGAAAACGTACCTGCTGCTGCTTTTCTACCCACTTCCGGTTTACTTGTTTGTTTATTGTCAACTGTCTCAGTCTCCTGCATCTTAGAATTACAAGTGTGAATCATCTGCCCAGCTTTAGTTTTTCCATAGACGAGAAAAGCTTTCCCACAGGAAGTTCTGCCCAACGAATGGCTGGTAAAGGGTATTTCCGGGTGCGGGGTTTGAATGGGAACCGCCATCTTCCCTCCTGGATACTTTTGAAGGAACAAGCTGAAGCTGACTCTGCTCTCCACCATCTCTTGATGGGGCCCTGATTACCATTCTCCTCTTTCTCCTTTTTCCCACTGGTCTACCTCTGGCAACACTTTCTTCCTTCTCTTGGGGTTTGCTTCTGGGGACTTCAGTCTAAGACAGTGTTGTGGCTGAATTCCAGTCAAAGCTACCTATTATGATAGGAAGCGTCCTGTCTTCTGTGTGGCACATAGGCAGATTCCACATATTTTGCTGATTAGTGGCACAGGTTATATTGATTAATGTCACATGTTATACTTTTAATGCCACATGTTTTATTGCCCTAAACTGTTCACTGCATGTTTTCTGAGTGTCTGACTTCTGAACTTTTGGACAAAAACTAAGACATACTGGATGTCTCACTCTATCCTTTACAGAAAAGCGATGTCCTACTCTCACCATGCCAGCAAATGGAGGGTTTAAGTGTGTCGATGGCGCCTACTTTAACTCTCGGTGTGAGTACTATTGCTCACCGGGATATACATTGAAAGGGGAACGGACAGTCACATGTATGGACAACAAGGCCTGGAGTGGCCGACCAGCCTCCTGTGTAGGTAAGAAAATATCACAGACCTCAGGGTCCACACCTTTGGAAAGAAACAATGGGTCTTTGTTAGTATAACACACATTAAAGGAAACAACAGTGTCCCATGTTCGCAACCTAAACAGACAGCATTGCATTCAGTAACCCCTCAGGTCCTAAGCCCATCAACCTTAGACCTCAGTCTCTATCTTAGCTGACTTCGATCCAACCGGCTTCCAGCTGGTTGTTGTCAGTTTCTAGACCGGCTGCTGCTGCTCCTGGGAACTCACTAGAAGTATGAATTCTCATATTCCCCTCTGCTCCCCGAATTGAAAATCCTGGAAGTGGGGCTGAGGGCATTTTCATAGGCCCTCTGAGGATTTTAAGGTCTTCAAATAGTGGGTCACTAACCTCAGGTACTGCTTCTCAATTTTTCTCAAATTCTCTGGGGACCTTGAGTAAAATACAGACTTGAACTCAACAGGTCTTGGGATTGAGGCCTGGGGTTGATCCTGTAAGAGAAGGTTTCTGAACATTGGAACAACAGACTTTTGGGGCCAGACAATTTTTGTTGTGGTCCTTTACTCCTTGCAATATTTAACAATATTCTTGGATTTTACCCGCTAAGTGACACTATCCTCGCACCCTGGCCCCAGCCTGTCCCCGCCAGCGGGGACCCAGTTATTCAGGGTCCCGAAGGGGCACTACCCTTGGGCCTAAATGGGGGGCGAGAGAAGAAGGAGACCAAGCAAGATTCTGTTGTCAAGGTCTCGTTTATTGGGATGAACGTTACAGCTTTAAGGCTTTCAGGTAGGGGGGGAGTGACTGTGAAATATGAAGGGGGGAGATGAGGGTATAGGCAGTGATAGCTGGAGGCAAAGAAGTCAGGCGATGAGGTCAGGTGGTGGAGACACTGGGTGTTGACTGAGGAGATAACTGGTATCTGCTCGAGCTGAGGCATCCCTTGAATGTTATACTCCTGTGCCGTAAATTCATGGGAGAGGCTTTATCCAACAATCTTAAGACTTATGGCAGTCATCTGAGGGGTGAGTCTCTGTGGCAAAACAGCCCAGAGTCACCTAGCTACTTTGAGCCAAGCAGTCAAAAAGCGGCTATTTAAATCAATATGGCTCCGTGCATCTCCTCCATTTTTCTTTTATAAAAAAAAACCATTAGGTGGAAGAAGTGGTCTGAGAGATCAGACATGCCTCACAGAGTGCCCAGCTCGCCATGGCGACCCTCTGCAGTTAGGACTGCACCCCAATGGCTAGGAATGAACTTATGCTGTAACACACACGTTCTGGGCTATCGTGTGTGTTATTGGTGGAGAAACTGGGCAGAGGAGCATTTGACTGGCCCGTACATTTAAGCGGGGTGTAGCCACCTCTGTCTTAGGATCGACCTCTCAAACCCCAGCCTTATCTGTCATAGGATCACCCTTGTCGCCCCCAAGGTTCCTGCCTTAGATTGAGTCAAGGTCAGAGGGAAGTTGCCCATCCCTGAGGATAGCTACATTGGATCATCTTCTCATTCCTCTTACTTGAGCCCAGGGCGAAGAGTAGGAGCCAGATGGCATTAATAGAGAGATTGTGGAAATAGAGCCTCTCTGATAAGTAGTGGGCACCTCATCTGGTTTTCCTCAGCTGCTATGGCCATACCACCAAAGGCCTAGTCAAGCCTCTCCTGTAATAAAATTTAGATTTCCCAATTGTTAGCAACTACTCCAGAAAGATTGGGGAGGGTAACTCCAGACACTGCAGACACAATGGCTGCAGGTAATTTCTGCTACAATAGCAGCTTTAAAAGTGCCAAGGTCTTTCCCAGGACAGTTCCAGGATCGGGTCTTCTCTGGAACAAGCAGTAGTGCACAGAGGTTGGAGCACAGGCCGCAGTGGGGCGGGACACAATGACTGCAGCAACGCCCAGAATTTCTGTGATGACAAAGATGAGTGGGAATCCTCCATATTCCTCCAAGGACACAGGAATGACTCCAGGGACCCGAACCAGGAGAGCTGAATCTTCATGCTCCCAGGATCAGCAAGTCTCACCAGCCACTCAGGCAGCTGGCACACTCCTGTAGCATCCTGTAGAAAAAACACAAAGATTCCCTCTTCCCCATATAAAATATCTGAACAGGATCATGTCAATATGTGAATCTTTCTATTTCACCTAGGCAGAAGTATGCCTAGTTGTAGGGTGCCATAAACTCAGAGTTTTCCCTGGCATACAGATTTTAAAATTGGAAATAAAAAGAGTATTATTAAATAATTGTATAGCATACAGGGATGTAACCCCCATTTTTTATTTATTAAGATATAGTTAAGATATTATTTATTAAGATAAGTCCTCAAGGATTAAATTGAGGACACTGAGCACTTGTATCTATAAATTGACTTTTATACCAAATTATTGTCTCCAGCATTATTGTTTTGGATATATAAAGAATGAGATTTTTTGACTAATTGTTCTTATGTAAGGCCTACAATCTGTCTGGTATCATTGTCCTCCCTTGTTAAGGAGCCCAGGCAATCCAGTTTGAGTTCTTAAATGTCCTATAAAGTAACAGTACTTAGTGTTCTTAACCACTAAGCCATTTCTCTAGCACCTCACAAATTTTATTTACCTAAACATAAGCATCCAGATTCAGTCGTACTAGAAATCCCTGAGCTGGTAAGGTGAGGATGAAAGTAAGCAAATGGAGTCTTCCTCTTTTTGTGAGGGAGTGTTATCAACTCCATTATCACTTTCAAAGAGCTGGGTCAATGGTTTTGTTTAGTTGTCTGGGCCAGAGCACTGAAAGGACAGTGCGTTGTCAGACAATTCACACTGAAATCACTCACTGATTTCATGTAGAAAACTTGCCTCTAATAAAGCATTAAGTAATTGAAATCAATTGTAAACCACAAGCCACACATTGGCTATCAGTATATGAATTGAAAGCTTGATTTTTTTAACATTTTAAAAACAGTGGCTAAAGCATGGAATTTAATAATCTGTGCTGAACAGCAGAAACTCAGAAGAGAATAAACAAGTGATCCAATCATATATAGCCTTTTCATTAGATGAACCACCTATAAATACAGTAAGCGCATTTCCTATGGGTTGCATGCACAAATTTATAGGAAATACAAAAAGCATGCAAGAGTAAAATTACCAACTTTGCCTGAAAAATTTGTATATGTGATAGGCCAAATATCAGTATTTTGTAATAACCAATTTAACTGTTGTTTGGAATAAGATATGTTTTACCAGGTTTCTTTTTAAAATACTTCCATGACTCTAGTCTACAATTCTGTATTAACACAACTGCAGCTTTATTTCCAATGAGGATAACAAAGACCAGGCTTTGTCCAACAATCTTAAGACTTATGGCAGTCATCTTAGGGGTGAATATCTGTGGCCAAACAGCCCAGAGTCACCTAGCCACTTTGAGCCAAGCAGTCAAAAAGCGGCTAGGCCCAAATCCAATATGGCTCCGTGCACCAGCCTAGTTGTAGCTATAAGAAATGTCTTTAGACATCTTTCAGTGGCCCTGGGGAAGTAAATTAACCTCTCTGTTCATGACCACTTACTTCCCTAGGGACAGTGAATCTTCACCATAGCTATGTGTAATTGCCACCTGGGTACCTTTCAGTAACCTACCTTAGAGATTCTGACTTAGCTAGCCTGAAAAAGAGGCATCTGGAGGAGGCCAACAGGATTCTAAAAGCATTCAGATGATTTTCCTGCTGGAGATCCAGGATCACTGTCTGGAAGCAGCATTAGCAAAATTGCAAGTTTCCTGCCCAATCTGAGACTGGAAAGCTTAGAAACTCCAGAGTTGAGCCCAACAATCTACTTCTATAAAAGCCAGTGAAGGTAGTTCTGGAGTGAGCTGAAGATGGAAAAGCTGCTTCAGGAGTTAATGTAGGAAGGAGTTTAGTATCTTTATACTCAAAACCACTGTCCTCCGATCAGAAGCATCAGCACTAGGAGGAAGGCACTTAGAAGGTAGAACCATGAGATCCGGCAGACCTAAAACCAAATTGCACTTTTGGATTCTGCTGTCTCTTTAGACCTTGGGACACCTAGCTGTAGGGCAGTTTTTCCCGTACTGACTGCCACTGGAGCCTGAATCTCTGAAGTACTGATATTGTTCTGACGTTCCTCTGTAAGTGCTTGAACACCACCGTTGCAGAGGATCATTTACTCTTAAACCATGAGAGCTCTCGGACCCTGCTCTCAAGGAACATTAAAACCCAATCCCACACTGTTTTAAAATAGAATTGTATTTGCTCTTTGAAATTTTCCCGCAATGTGTTTTCTTCATATTCACCCTTAGCTCCTTTCCCTAACTCCTCCCTATTCCCCTTTTCTATGGACGAAAGCAGAGACCTCACTTGACTTGCTTAAGGTTGCACAGAGCCATGCCTGTGATCATGTCCCCATGTTGTCTGTGCTGGAGTTGCTAAATCAAGGGGGTGATTTGGTCCTAGGATGCCAAAGGCAGCTGGCTATAGGAACTTGGGTCCTGCCCTGCCTGTGTCTGCCCATTCTGCAGAAAACTGCTTAGTCCAGACTCCTAATGTTTTAACATAGGGATTCCTTGATTGCTCAGTGTTCTGGGAGGCAGAGGTAGTTACTGCAAGATCAAGAGTTGAATCTGGTGCTGTCCTCCAGGGACCAATATGAGATAGCATCCCTGGCCGAGGCTTGGGAGGTTTTCCATGATGGCAGCACTGTCCATTGTCTTTACTGGTAACATGTTGTTATCACTCTGATGTTATGACAAGAAATGAGATGAAGATGTAAAATCCCCTGCTTTAACAGTTATAGCCTATGCCATAGCTTTAGCTTTAATCTGTTTGAAAACAATGGACCCTGACTTTTATTTTTTAGTTTTTTTGGGCAATGGTCAGGACAAAAATCATTTTAAGTTTTTTAATCACAAGGGAATGTACCAGAGGGACCTGGTTATAAAAGCATAGGGAAGGTTAGAGAGACACTTCATCGATTGAGAGTATATATGCACTGTTCCTGAAATAGGCTTGAATTTAGTTCCCAGCACCCAAGTTCGTAGGCTTAGCTGTCTGCAACTCTGTTCCAGGGTCATCTGATGTCCTTTTCTGTCCTCTGATGGCAACCACATACACATGGCACACACATAATATACACAGATAAATAAAAGATCATTTAAAAACTCAAAGTAAAAGTACAGGAAAAAGTGAAAGAGTAAAACCACAAATGTATTTTTTTATCAGTTTTTCATAAACTTCGATAAAATACTTGACCTTGACAACTCTTAGGAAGATCTATTTTGGCTCATGGTTTCCTTCCGTTCATCTGGGAAGGGCAGAGTGGATTACTTCATGGTGTCCAGGAGAGGGGCATCTAGGAGAGAGTCTGAGCGAAAAGGGAGTGAGATAGAGAAAGGAAGTTGGGATGCTTTTGTTGTTAGATTTCTCCTTTTCCACGTTTTGCTCCATCTAGGCGCCCTAGAATCAGGTTGTCTCTTTCCTGTAATCGCCATCTGAAATACCCACCTAGACATACTTAGTGGAGTGTCTCAGCCACTCCCTAGTCAGTTCTCAAATTAATCAATTTGGCAACCAACATTGACCATCGCAATGTTATTATTGACAACTCTACAGGCAGAATCCACTATTGAATACAGGCTAGAAGAGCGACATCATGATGGATGAGAAGAAAGAGCTCAGGAAATATTCATTGAAGGTCCTTATACAAATACAGTGGCTTCTACTGCCTTTCTGTCCTCTTTCTCACGTCAGTGAGACCACCGTGGCACCCAACTGACAAAGGAATATACACAAATATCATATAAAGATGTAGTGCTGACCCTAAATGGGATGATATGGCAAAGCTGAGTGCCAAGAAAGGTGGCAAAATCACCTTCCTCTGAATATGCAGTGTCTCCTGAATCCTATTGTGCCTGTTCTGAGAACCGCTGTGTGGACAGATAGGGTGTGCTGAGAGGGTGAGATCTAGACATGCCCATGACTAAGTTAAGTCTATGTTTTCGGAGTAGCAGGGCACCTCACACATGCTGTTTCTGGTATCTCCCGGTACTTTTCTGGGTGCAAACTAGCTCTCAAAAACAAACCAAAAGAAACCAATCAAATCTCAGTTCCCTCATATTGGAAGGAGCAGAGATTATGGGGCTGGAGAGAAGAAGCCCAAAAACTCTTTCTGCTAAGCAAGCTTTGGCAGGGCACTCTAGGGACATACTGTTCACATTTCCAGATTGTGCACAACAATGGAAAGAAAATGCTGATTGTTCTCAAAAAGCAACAAGCATGTCGAAAGCCAGACCAGATGGCCCTGGAACTTGCCCAGAGAGAGAGAGAGGGAAAAAGTAAGAAATGAATCCCAATTTCAGGCAGTTTATCTTCCCATTTGCTGAGACAAGTTTCAAGTATATGGGAGGAATGGGAATTTGGTACAGAACTAGGTAGGAATAGAAAGGGGGTGCAGGGTACCCAAGAGCTTAGAGCTCCACAGTAAATGACACAAGCAGACAAAATAAGCTGGCAATGTGATTTTGGTGACAGACAAGCTGGAGTTTGTCCCCAGTGAATTTTACTCCAAAGCTATCATTTACTCCTTTGGCTTTATTAATAAGTTTGCTGGAGAGCTGGCAGAAACAAGGCTTCCTTGAGCATAACTTAGAGGCTTGCCTATTTTAGGAGCTGACACATGGGGCTTGAGTTGTTCCCAGGTTTCCACACAACCTTAAACAGCACATTTTGGCCAGAACTGTGCTGAGTACTGAGAAAGTTAACCCAGTTCTCTTCCAAACTGGGAAAGAATGAGGAGACTGGCTTTCTTTGACTCTGAGATAGTCAGTTCTGAGGTCTGGCTAATTTGTAAGTGCCACAAGTCAAATTAATTCTCTTACTCAGACTAAAGTCAAATTCAGCTGTCCGAGAAGTAAGTAAGATCATATGGGTGGAAGGTAAGCTGCAGTTGGGGTGAAGAAATTAAGAAGACCTCCCCCCCACTGACTGGAGCTGGCATTGTATATAAGGCATTTTAATTTCTGTCAAATTTCATTTATTTGCTTCTATAGAACAATGGACAGTAAGAACGAACATAAATCTTAATTTAAAGACTACATTTTAAGTAGACACACCTTTCTACTATGAACCAAAACGTTTTCCTATTCCAAAACAGGAAGAAAAAAATTTAAAGACAGTTTTAAAAGCATAGATGAAGAAAATTAGCAAATGCCTTTTGGCATGAAGAGAATATTTATTTTGTTTCCTGAGCAAAGGACAATGTACAAAGCAGCTTAGTTGTTGAAATTCCTCTCTTTTAAAAATATTTTCTGCAGAATAAAGTAGACAGGGATTCAGAACACAAGTTAAATCCAGGAATTAAAACAAATCTTTGAAAGAGAAGATATGGAAACTTATGGCAGACATTTTGCTGTCTTATGTCTTGGTTTAACCAGTGACTCATGGGGATTTTTGTTGGGCTACGATTCATTTTTTCATTGCTACAAATACTAGCACAGCTCAGAATAAATGCACCAATGCATTGTTACAGATGATCTTATGTAAAATTTTCCTGGGCTTGCAAATACACATACCATCAGGGATCTAATTTCAGTTTGAAACTATTTGGTTGATGGAAATAATGGTCGCATTTCTGCCTCTCATGATTTACCACTCTAACTGGACAGTCAAATTTTTAGTGGCCGACTCTAATATAAATGAGTTTGTGGTTGGGCATCTTTAGTTGTGGTGCTTGCTCATTGCTTTCCCTTCTTGTTTCTTTTGTTGTTTCTGGAAAGTTCCTTGAAGTCGTGTAGTGCCAGAGTAATGGAGCCACTTCCCAGAGCCATCCACAGGGATTGTCCTCTGGCTGGAGAAAGGAAAACAATTAGGCAAGTTTTCAAAGAGAAGTATTGCTCTATCTATGGCAGCCAGGCACTTCATGTGGCCCCGGGAGATTGATGGTTCTGGCCTCTATCATCACTCTCAAATCCTTTTTAAAAGTCTATTTCTATTTGAAATGCAATTGCATTATTTTCCTCCCTCCGGCCCCTCTCAGACGTCTTCCTCCAACCCTCCAACTCTTATGTTTGTCTCATTCATCTGTTGCCATGCAACAGACCAGAATTAAGTGGTTTCAAACAGCTAGCTTATTGATCAAAGAGGCACTGTGAGGTAGAAATTTACATAGCATTCTGTGGGAGTGGCTGCCCTCTGTTAGCCATAATAATGGCTCAGGAGATAACGATTAAAGTACTTGGGAATGCAGGACAAGCTTCCTGAACATATAAAGCACTTTGACTCAGGAAAGCTAAGTTTTCTAGAGTCTGACTAATTCTCAATCTTTCCCTCTTCTCTCTCAACGACCCCGTTTTCTTATCTCCCACCATGAACTAACGGCAATTGAACTGTTTTTCATGGCAACTGCCTCCAAATCTGTGAAATCTGAAGGTGCCAGATTCTTAACAATAACCTAGGTCTGAGGCTGACAGAGGGTCTTTGAGTTTATTGTTAGTTATTGACCAAGACATTGTCTCCACGAAGTTCTCTTCCTTATTGCAAGCACCTGCCTGGTTAAACATGTTAAAGATTCCTGGGTAAATAGTTCTGCTGCCAAAGTTGATACAGTATAATGTATTTGATTACTGTACTTTCTAATTCAAAAAGGAACATAGAATATAGAGAAAGGACATCATTTGTCAAATATCTCCAATGAATGGAGACATAGAATAGAGAATATGAGTTTCACAGGGGCATCAGGATTTCCACACAATAACTGACTTTGCAGGCATCTGGACTTCAAGGGGGAATAGTAATTATGTTTCTATAGTAACTTTCTCCATTTCATGCAAGGAAATGTATCCTAACTTAAAAGAAGCTATGGTGGTCACGGGTAGCTGAGGAATAAAGAGCTCAGCTCTCTGGAGCATCAATGATCCATGGGCTGGTCCTATCAACTGAGAGAGAAGGCAGTTGTTTAAGGAGGCTTTAGAATCCAGTCTTTCTGATGCTGTTTGAGGATTTATAGGAAAGCTGTGGTAAACAATCTCAAAAGAATATGCACATAACGGTTGGATGCAAACACCAAGTATCATCATCATCAACAACAGACACACACACACAGACACACAGAAGGGACCATTTGAGTTCTTAAATTTTTTTTTCTTTTTTTTTTTTTTTTTTTTTTTTTTTTTGGGCTGGGGACCGAACAGGGACCTTGCGCTTGCTAGCAAGCGCTCTACCAAAACTAAATCCCCAACCCCCAAAACCCTAAAATTTTTTAAGATGTGGAATCGTGTATTTAAACACCAGACCCCAAGGAAATTCCAAAAGAGAAGGTATGCTTTCCAGTGTATAAATGGGAATGCTAATAATAGTATTTAGAAGATTACTTAGGACTTAATATTACGTATGAAAATTCAGTGAACGGATATAAAAAGGGCACTTAGGATGCATGGATTAGGCACATAGAGTTCAGAAAAAAATGCTTTCTCTATGGCGTGGGTTTTATTCATTTTGTGTTTGGAGAAGCTCTCTTCCTGGACAACTAGACCTCTTTTGATGGCTCCTTGTTAGACACAAGCTGTCTTTGGACGTCTCTGAGACTCTTTCCCCAGATAACCGACTTTGGAGTGTGTTTGTTTTCACTGTCATTTCGCCTGGTTGACACAAGGAAAACAGACAGTGTGTCAGTCGCATTTTACTTTACCTGCTATAGAGGTAAAGAATCTCTCTTCACTCTTCTAAATGCTAACACAATGTAATTTCCCATGGAAATCCATAACTTGTCCTCAGCCCCTCTGTTTTACCTTTTACATAAGCATATTTTCTAGAAAGCAATTGTCAGCTATCTCTGACCAGTGAGCAGCAGACATTCAATACTTGACTTTCTATTTCACCCAACACTTTGGAACACTCACCTGAATTATGAAAGCATGTCTTGTATTGCCTAGCATAGTAAAAAAGAAGGATTATTAAAAAAAACCTAGTGACTGCAGATGGATATTATAGACAGATTTCAGCATATCCATTATTATTTGATTAATTTTTAAGGCATAGCCTTCACATTTTAATGTCATTGGAGCTGGTATGCTTCTTATCCTTGATCATGGCTTAAATTCAATGAAATATGAGAGTTATTCAATGTCAGATCAATGTAGTAAGGCTGCAAATTCGCATTTCATTGAAGCATGACATAGGGTGAAATTTGGATAGCTAAAGGTAAAACTGAGAAAATATTCCATATTCATAAGTGTTTTTTACACTATATAAAATGAGAAATCCTTAGATAAGATACTGGGGACATTTACTTGACGCCTTTAGTCTCTGGGAGAGGTGATTCAGTATCAGAGGGACACTTAACTTTCACCCAGGTTGTAATAGAATTTAGATAATTACTGGCTGAGTGCAAGGCTGACTGCTGCATGCTGTCTTTAAATACATTCCCTACGTTCTTGGCATCAAGGACCAGTAAACTTTATAATTTCCTCCTGTGATTTCACTTCAGCTTTGATTACAGGCAACAATGTAGAATTAACATCTCATTCATTTGCAGCCCTTATTCTCAACCCATCTTGTTAGGGAAGGGGTGGGGCAACTCCAATACTGCACCTAACCTCTTTGACCCTCAGTGTGAATATATGTAAACTGAGAGAAGTCGGCTCCAATTAAATATCATTGGCGTTCGAGTTTGCCTTATCCAGAACAGTGCTGTTCTCTGTCTCCAATTATATGTGATTTGTGGTTAAATAAGCACCACACTATTATTATAAACTCTGATAAAAATGTTTGGTAACAGATTCACTTCCACCTCCAAGGCCGGCATTTGGATAAAGTTGGTATTTATGAAAGATGTTTTGCATCCACTTGAATCTAAGCAGGAGATGATGCCTTTGCTTGGTATTCTACAACAGTGTCTTTAAGTCAGTCCCGAAAGCTGAAAGGCTCCTGGTTTCCACTGAGAATTGTGCTATCCCCACGTCACTGTGCAGAGTTAGGAAGTGTGTACACAGTACATGTAGAGGATGGCAGATGTGGTTTTTTGCAGGTGAGTCCTAAGTGGTCTTTAACACTCAACAGGCTACAAAGGGCGGGATGGAAGGATGGAAGAGAAATCCAGAGTGAACGGTCTTTTCAAAAAGGGCAAGTATGTAGAAGCGTTGGCTTGTCGGACTGGGAGTGTTGGCCAGCAGTTTAACATATTATTTCTTGATTGGGTTATATTTTCAAGATATGGAACCTCCTAGAATCAAGTGCCCAAGTGTGAAAGAACGGATAGCTGAGCCTAATAAGCTGACAGTCCGGGTGTCCTGGGAAACCCCAGAGGGAAGAGATACAGCAGATGGGATTCTTACTGAGTAAGTTAAACATGAGATTCAGCAGCTGGAATGCTCCCTGTCCCTGTCCCTGTCCCTGTCCCTGTCCCTGTCCCTGTCCCTCCTCTCTCTCCCCTCTCACCCTCTACCTCCCTCTCCCTCTTCTTCTCCCATCCCTCTCCATCCCCTTCCTCTCTGCATCTCCCTCCCTCTTCCTCCCCCATCCTTGAAGCCTTATGCATTTTAGGTAAGCACTGGTTCTGACCTACATCGCCAGCCTGTGTGGTCTCTTATGAAATGTCAGAACAATTCCTGAGTATGAAATGCTTACTACCGAGAGCAGGGTATATCTATGTCAATCTCTTTATGTCTCAGACCCGTTCCCCTCTGGTCATCATCTAATATACTATAGAGTTTATTTATATGATTTTAATTGTCTGTCTTCATTACAATACATTCAGTACGTCATCCCTAAAGGCAAGAACTTTACCTGGTGCATAGCACTCAGCTAATATTTATTGATGGAAGACAGGAAGAAAATAAGAAGGGGTAGAGGGAAGGAAGAAAGGAAGGAAGCAAATGAGAAAGAAGGTAGCTGGCTAATCCAGCTATCTACTTTCTCCTGTTGCTTATAAAAAGGGATTCTTCTCATGTCCCAAGGCCTTCCTAAGACCTCAAACACATTGGTGATGCTTCTGTGTATCCCATGCTAAGCCAAAGGCGGTGCCTCTTATTACTCTGTGGTTTGATGCACAACTTTTCCATTTCTTGTCTGTAGTCCTGCTTCAAAACTTTTCATTTTTGTTTTGAACCCTTTGAGTACATCAAACACTCAGAAAAGCTTGTCATCCAAGTGAAGGTGTCCTTTGACTTCTTCCCCATCCCAAGCTTGTTTTCCAGACCCACTGCATTCATAATGTCCAGCTGAGTATTGGGTAGTCACTGTTAGTGAAAGCTAGTCACATGTTGTTTCTAATACACCATTTAGCCTGTACTCTAACAGTATTTCCGAGATCCCAACTTCATATCATGCCCATTTTATCATTCAAAGTTCATGGCACCCTTAGATCTTCTGACACATGTCATATACCTGGAAAATAATGACTTCTGTCATTTTGGGCCATGAAGCAGGGACAGAGTTTCTAGAATCTTGTCAACCCTGCGATACTCAAGACAAAATATTTTTGTATACAATTATTAGCAATAGCATAACATTTACTAGTAAGAGAGGTAAAGTCTCTTATTCACATTTTATTCCCACATTCTAATAATCACCCCAGCATAATAACAGAATTAGAATTTTTTCAGCTGTAATTTCTCAAAGATAAAATTTGATCATTAAAAATATTTACTCATTCTACATATACAGATCATAAGCCCCCTAGGAGAAACTGTATGGAATTGAGTTTAAAAGGTAAGCCACATGAATATAGCAACTCATTATACAGACATGAACACTCATATCCAATATATCCAGTATACACACAAACACATATTTATATGTATGCATATGTGCATACGTATATAGATGTAGAAAAATCAAGTCAGAGTTGGCATAATTGGGGGATAGTCACTATTTATCCTTAGCTTGTGACAGTCTTGTACAAAGTCTGACTCAGCCCCCAGAGTATAATCAGACCTTAGATTTCTGCAACAGTTGAAGTCTTGTATAATAAAATCAAAACATAAAATGTCAGAGTACCATATGGCCCCTTGTTTGTCTAAAAGCTTTGCAGTTTTGTAGAGAACCTGTTATTAGGGTTCAAATGCTGACATTTAACAAAAGTACCATGGCAGCCCCCAACGCTCTATTCAGCAGCTTAGATGTAGTCTAGGGTAGCATGTGTTCAGTGAAAGCCGACTTGTCCCCTATTCAGTTCATGCTTGGGCTCCCTGCTTTCCTAGCATATGCCCTGGGACTCTCCTCCCCAGCATCTTGCCCAGCTACTTTTCTATAGTCTGCTTCCAAGGGGCAGGCTGTACTGGCAAGCTCCGACATGGGTCTTTCTTTTTCATTCCCCTTGGTGGCTTGTGTTATTTTCATAATGAAATGGAATTCAGAAATTGGCAGCCACTCTTTGAGAAGTATTCTCCTTCTGGTTTATCTGAATTTACATTTGCTGTTTAAGGATCTTAAGGCAGTAAAAGTCAAAAGTGTGGGACTTCTGAGTTCATATCCCTTGCAATCATGTCACATTTATGTGTATGGTTTTCCTTGATGGTGACAATGATAATTTCACATGCCCATTATTATTAAATATCACCATTCCTAGGAACTGCAACGAGAATGGGAGTTCTTTTATATTTTAAAATTAACCAAAAGCTGTCATTTAATTATGTTATATCTGCTGGGAGTGTTGTCAAATAGCTAAGATAGATGCTATAGTCACTCCTTGTACAATCTTGCCCAAGTCCTTTAGCCTTCTGTTGTCTTGGTTTCCTTACTTGTGAGATGGAGGCTTTTACCTACCCTGTAGGTGTTCCAAGAGGATTAAATTAAATAATAAATAGTAAAAGCATGCCTGATACGTGATTTATACAAAGCAAACAACAGATTTTGCTATTACTATTCCAGTATTAGGATAGTTAGGGGTTCACAGAGACTTTACCGTTTGCTCAGAAAGGTCATCGCTGTCACCGATGAAATAAAGCAAAGAACACTCTAGTACCTGTTGCGGGCCAAAATTGCTAAATGGCCAACTAAAATGTACTTCAAAATAATTTGCCTCATAAAGCATTGTGTTATCTGCCCAGCAGGCAAGACATGCAGGCTCAGCCTGCACTAAGGGCTTCTAGCTCCAGTCATTCAGCAAAAAACGAACGAAAACGTGAATCTCTCCTCAGCTGGGGACTTCTATTTTTCTTGAATCAAATTGTTATTGTGAAAAGAGGGAAGCTCAAGAGGACACTGTTCCTCCCAGAACCTCTGTTCTGGTTAAAGATCCCAGAGGCTGCCTTTAACAGCGTTTTCCTCTGTCCTGTATAGACTCAGAACTCAATACCTGCGTTTTAGGTACACAAACATAATCCTGGATATTTCTGCTTTCTTCCTTAAGTGTGTCATTCTGAAAGGTCTTCCTCCAGGCTCGAATTTTCCAGAAGGAGACCACAAGATTGAGTACACTGTCTATGACAGAGCGAACAAGGGGAACTTGCAGGATTCGAGTTAAAATAAGTGAGACTGTTTGCTTCCTGATGCTTGTCCAGTTCAGGAGAGTCAAAGAAAGAAGGAGCAGATCCTCAAGCCGGAGCGCTCTGGATGCCCCCGGTAGTAGGATGACTGCCGTCTATGGATTAGGTTTTCATGAAGCTGAACGAAGCTTCATTCCACCTTAATGTCTGCATTTCAATATGAGTAGGTTATGTAGGGAACAGGACTAGTTTCACAGGAGCCCTTAGCTACCTATTCAAGAATACTTTTTCTGTCACTGAGCTATTATTATCTTAATTACTGGCAATGACCAGAGTGGGAAGAAGTCCCCTTCTTTAGGCCACTAAAGGGTCATGCTCTTTGTCTTTCAAACCTTTGGTCTACCTGAGAAAAATATTTTTAAAAAAACTTTGTTTTCATGGTTTGGGCAGCTTGTCTGTATCAGTTATAAGTCAGAGCCCAGTCTCCTCATCTACATCATGAGGGGGCTAATGGCACTCTCAAAGGTCTCATTGGTATGGGTGGCAACCATTATGGGGCATTACTAGTTGATGTATAACTTCAGAACAAAGCTGGGACTTCACCTTCTCTGGTTACTTTATGGAAGTACGCTCGGGGCTAAGGTTACTCTGGGTTTGTGTCTCCTACAGTCAGACGTTGTGGCAAGCTCAATGCCCCAGAGAATGGTTATATGAAGTGTTCCAGTGATGGTGACAATTATGGAGCCACCTGTGAGTTCTCCTGTATCGGTGGCTATGAGCTTCAGGGTAGTCCTGCCCGAGTATGCCAATCCAATCTGGCTTGGTCTGGTACAGAGCCTAGCTGTGCAGGTAGGTGTGCAGTTATTTCTCCAGCTAGCAGAATCTGAAACCCCCTGACTCCCAGGCAGGTAAAAATCAGCTTTAGATACTGTATGTCATGAAGTACAGCATCCTCTCTGCTCACCTGCGTGGATGAACAACGGTGCCAAGTCCCTGCTGCAGCTCAACTCACCTGCTTCCGTGTCTTGCTGCTGTTCTTCCATGTGTTTGAAGAAACAATTGGGAGGCCAGGACTCAGGGCTCACCTATAGAGATATTATAAGCCAACAGACTATTCACCTGCCTTTATGCCTCTATTTTACAGGTGAAGGGTCTAGTTTTCAATGCTAATAAACTGCTGTATTTAGACAGTATAATTTCCATCTGGTGTCATTGGCTTGAATGTCACACATATCTTGGGCATTTGGAACCCTTCCTCCTTTGTAAAATGAGGAAACCACACCTCTCCTAACTGGACATCTAGTGAATGCTGGACTAGAGCAGTGCCTTGTACAGGATAAGCCTTGAATGTATGCCAGAAGTTCTTACAGATGAGTAGCAATCAGACTAGGTGTAGCTGAGAGTGTAAAATCTAGACTACCTAGGACACTCTAGACCCCTTTTTTATTTATATGCTTCTTTTTTCCCTGAATCCCAGGTATCTATTCCTTCCCCCACTTTAACTCTACCATTCAGAGCAGGTGAATGAAGCTCTTCAATTTCATATCTTAAAGCAGAGAGGTCACATGACATCTCAGACTCCACAGCTTAATATCCATTTTTGTGACACTGAGGCTTGGAGTATCTTGTCAAACAAATGTCATGTCTATATGTCCATATGGTAGCTATAAGCCATATATGGCTATGAAGCATTTGAAATGAATCCAAATTCAGGTATATTGTCAGTGTAAAATATGCACCAATCTCAAACTCTTAGCACAATAAAGAATGAATATGAGGCACTCCTACTTTTTTGCATTGATTTCATGTTGAAATATTGGATATATTGGGTTGACATATAAAGCTATTGTCACTGGTTGTTTATACAGTTATAATGGAGCTGCAAGAAAAAAAACAAATTATATGATCATTTAAATTCTATTTATATTGACCAAGTTTGTCCTGGGCTGTTAACCCTAAATGCAACTTTGGGGAAAAGAACTGTCACTCATCCAGAGCAATGGCCCAGAAGTTGGCACATAGCAGTCACTCGGTGTAGCTGACAAAATGAAAATGGAAATGAACAATGATTTTAAAGCAAACCTAAAGTTTGAAATATTAGCAACAACTACATAAAACCTATCTTGCTCTTGTTTGTTTTCTATTATTTCTTCTTCAGGACCAGACTGATGTTCCAAGTCCTGAGCCAATCATGTGGGGTTCTTTGTCATTTACCATCGGTTTCTATGTCAGTACTATAACTAAACCACCGTAACTCATGTTTTCCATGGCAACATTGAAAGGACAGTGAATTTATGTTAGGTTAAGCCTAACTAAGTTTAATACAATTTGTTACAGCAGCAAGAGAAAACTAGTGCCCATCATTTGCCCATTACTGGTGCTTCACAAATTAACTTTTCAAATCAACTACTTACCTTTGAAGTCTCATCTCAGGGTTTACTTGGCTTTGTATGTGACTGGCTAGGTCAAGCCGGAACTTGGAGAGCTTTAGAACTCATGTGACCAATTCTGATTCTGTGATGAATGTCAATGTTGGTGTCAGAACCGCAGCTGCACTTCTGGATCAGTTTATGAGAAAGCGACTCCTCATCGTGTCTACACCCACAGCTCGAAACCTCCTCTACAGACTGCAGCTGGGAATGCTACAGGTGAGGCCTTGAGGCAGAGCCAAGGTGGGAGGGAGACCTCTGACAGGAAGACAGGCACTTCACTAAAAGCAAAGGCCAGACTCAATGCCTAATCCATTTAGGGTGAGTTTAAGGGATCGGCACCTTGTGGGCAGTCATTCATTTCTGGTGCTGGTACATAATCTTGTTAATGTTGACTTCCTAGAGCTAACCCAATCATTATCCAACCAGTGAGCTTTCTCTGTCTTTGCTAATAAGCTTAAATGACATGTGGTCCAGGCCCAGCCAAAGAACAATAGTTTTTGCTGATCCTGTCCAGCACATTCATAGACTGGAGATGATCCATCAGGTATCTTCTCAATAGACTGGCCAAGGAGGTAAAAGGCATCCGAGGGCCTCTAGGCACTATATCCCTCCCTGGGAATATCCCCAACTTGAATGGTGGTGATTTTTGTTGCTACTGAAGGAGACATGTTGGGGAAAGATAGAAACTGTAAGCATCACACAAGACATTTCCCGATTTAGATTTGAAGTTGCTTAGCAATGCGCAGTCAATGTTACTGAGTCTGTTACTAAACACTAAAGAAGCAGAATGTCCTACACTTACTACTTTTGTAGAGTCTCTCCTTTATTCCTGTTAGAACCTTCTTGATTTAATCAAGCAGCAGTTTGCTACACACATCAGCATAAATACAATGAATAATGAGTCTTTCACTCTTCTTTGTCATCTGAACAGGTTGCCCATTAACTGGGAAGAATCATATGAAATGTATGGGCTACCTTGATAAGAACCAAATTTACTAAATCTGTTTACTAAATCCCCATCACTCTACCTTCTCTTGTATATCTTAGTTAGGGATAGTGTATAATCTTATTAACATTAACTGTTGTGATGAAACACCATGACCAAACCAATTTGGCAAGGAAAGGGTTTATTTGGCTCACGACTTCAGATTCAGTCCATTACAGTCAGGACAGGAACTCAAGCAGGGCAGGAACTTGGAGACAGGAACTGATGCAGAGGCCGTGGGGGATGCTACTTACTGGCTTGCTTCTCATGGTTTGCTCAACCTGCTTCCTTATAGAACCCAGGATTACTAGGTCAGGGATGGCATCACCCACAATGGGCTGTGCACCCCCCACATCAGTCACTAATTTATAAAAAAAATTCCCTACAGCTGGATGCCTCATGGAGGCATTTTCTCAATTGAGGTTCCCTCCTCTCAGGTGACTTTAGCTTGTATGAAGATGACATAAATCTATCCAGCACAACCTCTTTGCTCATTATAAAATGCAAATGTATATATTTACCTGGTTTTATGGGCCTTAGCATAGCAGCATGACATGGCCACATATTCCTTCAGTTCTTTTCTCTACAAAAATTGGCCTGTTTTTGCTGTGTTCTTCAAGTTAAATTTTAATAGCCACAGTCACATTTATTCATCTGTACATCTGGTTATGGCTGCTTTTAAATTGTAATGATAGAATTAATTTATTAGGTTAAAAGCCATTGAGTCACTGTGAACATGATTATTTTCTGCTTCTTTTGGAAAAGTTTTTGTAGCCCTCAGCTTTAGACCATCCCTGTTCCCTCAGGCCCTTGCTAAATTGCAAGGTTGGCTATGGTATTTTGGATCTATAATTTTTTCTTTAAATGTATTTGTTTATTCACTTTACATCCCAATATCACTGCCCCCTCTTCCCCCAGTCCCCTCTCATGCACATCCTTCCCCCATTCCCCCTCCCCTTCTCCTCTGAGAAGGAGGCGGCCTCCCAGGGAATCATCCTTCCCCCACACATACACACATCAAGTCACCGCAGGACTCGCTGCATTCTCTCCCATTGCCAGGCAATTTTGTATAATTCCTCTAGGAAGATAGTTAGGTTTTCTAGGCACGCAGTTAGCCTTACTCTCTCAACTGTTTTCAGAACAATTTGGAGGAGGCAAAGAAGCACCCACAAGAAGCCCATTGCCGGGGGGGGGGTGCCTCTGCAGTTCAATTCACACCTGCCCTGTTCTTCCTTCAGCAAGCACAGTGTGGCCTGGATCTCCGACATGTCACTGTGGTGGAGCTGGTCGGAGTCTTCCCAACCCTCATCGGCAGGATCAGAGCAAAGATTATGCCCCCAGCCCTAGCTCTGCAGCTCAGGTAGGCACTGCTCTGCCCTTAAATTTCCTTCCCTGCAAACACGCTTGCATCTCGTCATGGGTGCTCTTGTATCAGGTCAGTTTGCCTGAGTTCTTTCTCCATTCAGTATTTAGTTCAGGCAACCTTCAGCACTTAATTGCTTTTATTCCGGGAGTATTCTAATCATGCTAATTGGCTTGTTCCTGCATGTCTGACTCAATTATGCAGTGGGAAATTACTGGTGTTTGCTTCTTCTCCCTCTCCTCTCTCTCATGACCTCCCTCTACCTCTCCCTCTCTCTCACCCTCTCCCTCTCCTTTTCCCTTTCTCTCTGGTGCGTGGTATATGTGTGTGTATGTGTGTGGTGGGGTATATGTGAATGTGTGTGACAGTGTGTGTCTGTGTGTGGTGTGTGTGTGTGTGCTTGTATTGTGCATGTGTATGTGTGTATGTATGTGTATATATGTGTGTCTGTGTGTGTGCATATATGTGTATCTATATGCATGTACATATATGTGTGATGTGTGGTATGTGTGTGTATTTGTATATATGTGTGTATATGTGTGCATATGTGTGTCTTTGTGTGTGTCTGGTGTATGGTATGTGTGGTGTGTGTATGTGTGCATGTGTATATGTGTGTTTGTATATGTGCATATGTGCATGTGCATATGTGTGTGCATGTATATGTGTCTGTCTGCATGTGTGTATGTGTGTGTGTGTGGGTGTGTGTGTAGTGTGTGCATATGTGTGTGTGTGTGTGTCTCTGTCTGTGTGTGTGTGTATGTGTGTATTCATGTGTGTGTGCCTCTGTGGGGTATATGTGTGTCTGTCTGTGTGTGTGTGTATTGTCTATGTGGTATGTATCTCTGTGTGTTTGTGTAATGTGGTATATGTGTGTATGTATGCGTATGGTATGTGTGTGGTGTTTGTGTGTATAGTGTGTGTGTGTGTGTGTGTGTGTGTGTGTGTAGCTTAGTTAGGAGAAGAGGATCTGAAAATAAAATGACGTACTTAGCATCACTTGCTGCTAGCATCGGGACAGATACTAATCAGCCCTTCAGGGCTTGATGTCTGTTTTCTTCATCCATCCAGAACACTTGTTCATACCCTTGCCTTAACAGTCGTCTCTCTTTTCTATCATACTTCTACGGCTAGAGCCCTAATATTCAGACCTTGAATAATGTTGTGTTGAAGGAGGATTCAATAGCTAAAAGGCAATTTCAGAATAACATTTTTTCTTATATTTCTTGACCACTGTGACATGGGTAATTAGAGCAAACTAACACTCCTTAAAATCTTCCTTTCCTGCATAACTTTATTCTTTTTTTATTTTTTCTTTTATCGGATATTTTTATTTACACTTCAAATGTTAGCCCCTTTCCCATTTTCCCCTCCAGAAACCCGCTATCCCCTCTCCCCTCTCCCTGCCTCTATAAGGATGCTCTTCCACCTACCCACCCACTCCCTCCCACCTCCCTGCCCTGACATTCCTCTACACTGGGGCATTGAGCCTTGATAGGACCAAGGGCCTCTTCTCCCATTGATGCCTGACAAGGCCATCCTCTGCTACATACATGGCTAGAGCTGTGGGTCTGTCCCTGTTTACTCTTGGGATGGTGGTTTAGTGCCTGAAAGCTCTGGGGGGGGGGTCTGGTTGGTTGATATCGTTGTTGTTCTTATGGGGTTGCAAACCCCTTCAGCTCCTTCAATCCTTACTTTAACTCCTCCAATGGGGACACTGTTCTCAGATCAATGCTTTGCTGCTAGCATTCGCCTCTGTATTTGTCATGCTCTGGCTGAGCCTCTCAGGAGACAGCTATATCAGGCTCCTGTCAGCATGCACTTCTTGGCATCAGCAATATTGTCTGGGTTTGGTGGCTGTATGTATATGGGCTGGATCCCTAGGCGGGGCCGTCTCTAGATGGCCTTTCCTTCAGTATCTGCTCCACACTTTGTCTCCATATTTCCTTCTGTGAGTATTTTCATTCCCCCTTCTAAGAAGGACTGAAGCATGCACACTTTGGTCTTCCTTCTTCTTGAGCTTAATGTGATATGTTAACTGTATCTTGGGTATTCTGAGCTTTTGGACTAATATCCACTTATCTATCAGTGAGTGCATACCGTGTGTGTTCTTCTGTGCTTGAGTTACTTCACTCAGGATGATATTTTCTAAACATAGACACACCTACATCACATACACACTTATATATAAAAATAAAACTTGTTTTAGAGTTTGTAAAATTACTTTCTTAAGATAATAGATGGTAGACACAGATAGACACATATGATATATACATATACAACATTAATAAAATCTTGATGAAATTTTGAACTGTTTAAAAATGAACAGAATTTACATTAGGGAAAAGATCTATTATTTTATAGCCTGGACATTGGGACTAATATAGAGCTCTGTAGGCTGATAATGATTTGTTACAAATAAGCTGCTTAAATGAATTTTGTAGTGGTTCTCAAATTCTAGCCTGCATAGTAATTTTCTGCAGAGTGAAAATTTTGTTCTTCTGCTTGCTCCCTGTGTTTTTGGATTTGGTAGGTCTAAGTGTTTGCATGACTGGCAAGTGGCTTGCTTAGTGCTCTATCAAGGTGTCAGCTTTGAAATAAAAGTTTGCCAAGCATTTTCTAACCATCACCTAGTGAATTCTGCATTTGGCTGCAGTTATCTTCATAAGACATTCCAGCAGGACACAACGTACTTGGCAGATGGATGTTGTACTATTTTTCTGTTTGAATTATGACAAAAAGGAAGGGCCATGATTTGCTCAATGAATAGAAAACAGGAAGAAAGACAAAGTGAATCGGTATGCCTGGATAGTCTGAAAATTCTCTAGTCTGGTTAGAGTACCAATTTTGAATATTTGTTAGGCCATGGAGATGCTATTGAAGAAAATCAACAGAAATGAAAGGCTGGGTGCCTGCTGTTGCCAGGTCACCATGCACCTTTTTCTTTGCCCTCACCTCTTTTCTACTTGAACGTGTAAGCTAAGTCAAGCCCTACTTAGATTAATTTTCTATCTTAAGGATGACAGGAACCAAGAAGAACATCACTTTAATAATGATATTATTCTCAGACTTCCTAGGAAGGTGACTCAGGAAGAATTGCAGTCTGATGATAGCCATTGTGTAGCTCAGAAATACTGCCAACCTCATCTCTCACACCGAAAGTGCAGTCGGTGAGGTGCCCTATCACTTGTCTCTGAGCCCAGTAGACTCTCAGCTCCAGCCGGACCCATTCCTACTGCTGTTGCTGATGTGGCCATTTCTCATTCCCCATGGCAGTTGTCCTTTTTTATATTCTATGTTAGCCAATGTACAACAGCCATAGTGAACGTGTAGAATAGCCTCTGGGCTACTATCACTGTGGCCCCATAAGTGTTATAGAACCATATTTTGCATTTTTTTTTATCTAACTATCCTACCTACCAGCTCCAGCATCCCTTGCCTCCTTTCTCCTTCCCACCCTCCTTAGTTTCTCACTCCTCTACTTTCCTGGATGGCCCTTGAGGTTAAATTTACCTCCAGAACTTAGAGAGTGACTGCCTGGTGGACGCGGTGTGATCATCTTCTAGTCACTAGACAGGGGTTAATACGTGACTCTTCCACTGGGGAAATTATTAATTATTCCTCCCTTTCATAACACTGCTTTTTGATATGTACACTGAGTTTATATTTTATGCAATGATATTCTTATTAGTTTTTCAAGTTAGCCAGAAAATGAGTGGATTTTATTATGGCATTTTCATACATGTATGTTATATATTCTTCTAATTCATCCCCTGCCTTTCACTGGCCTACCCATCTCACCTTTGTTCTTTTCTCTTTCCTTTTTTTCCTTCCTTCCTTCCTTCCTTCCTTCCTTCCTTCCCTTCCTCCTCCTCCTTCCCTCCTTCTTCCTTCCTCCCTCCCTCCTTCCCTCCTTCCTTCCCTCCCTCCTTCCTTCCTTCCCTCTTTCCATTCTTCCTTTCTTCCTTCCGTCCTTCCATCCTTCCATTCTTCCTTCCTTCCTTCCTTCCTTCCTTCCTTCCTTCCTTCCTTCCTTCTGAAAGATCCCCAAAGAGAGACCCTTACTCAAGTCTTGGGAAATTGCGGACCCCAGACACAGAGAGACCATTTTGGATGTAATAAGCAAAGGCGAGGTTTATTACAGAGATCTATTATGGAGATCTCGGCCGACACGTATCCCGCAGGAGACAGGGTGTTGACCCCAGTGGGCAAGGGAAAGGGCTTTTTAAAGGAAGAAGTCACAAGCTCAGGAGATGGGGGGATGTCAAAAGGAAATACAAAAAATGTCACTGAAACTCTCAAAGTCACAGAATTGTTCTTAAGACTCTAGGGTTTAAATGAGGGGAAAGGTCAAGCATTCTCTTGAGAACAGATCCTGATTGTCCTTTAGGGTAAATGTTTGTCAGAGTTGATGAGGCATCTGCATCTGAAACACATCTGGTTAGGCTTGGCCGCCTGGTTTCCTGGAATACTCCCTGTAGGACACAATGGCTGGAGGGCACAAAGGGAACTTGAACAAACATCACAGGGGCAGAACTGAACCCATTACTCATTTACTCAGTCCGGTGATAAGGGGGAGGGTCAGTGTCTCTGAACCAGTTCTCCTGTATTTTTAACAATCTGTCTTCCTGAGTCAGATCCTGTTGCTGAGTTTTGAGCTAATTTAAAACTCTATCTTTCACTTCCTTCCTTCTTTCCTTCCTTCCTTCCTTCATTCCTTCCTTCCTTCCCTCCTCCCATTCTTCTTTCCTTCCTTCCCTCCTTCCATTCTCCCTCCCTTCCTTCCTTCCTCCCTCCCTCCCTCCCTCCTCCCTTCCTTCCTTCCTTCCCCTCCCCTCTCTCTCTTTCTTTCTTTCTTTCTATCTGTCCCACCATTGTTTTTTGACATAGGATCTCCTCTATGTATGTAGCTGACCTAGAATTCTCCCTGTATATCAGTCTTGCCTCAAATGCACAGATATCTACCTTCTTTTGTCTCCCAAGAGCTGGGATTAAAGGTATGCACTACCACTGCCCAGCTCACCACCTTTTCTTTATGCAATAAAAAACAAACGAACGAACAAACAAAACCTCAGAACCATTCATGATAGAAAAATGTACACTTTAAATTCAGACAGCAGCGAATATTCTGCCTATGATTTCACCTGGAGACATTTCAACAGGATCAAAAATCAGGAGAGGAGATTGGGTGGCTTCATTATTTCCCTGGGCTCAGCTGTCTGTTTACTTTCCTTTTGGCTTTCTCATTTAAATATGCTGGTATTGATAGAAAACATCTACATAGATTAAACTCGTATATTGAAGTATAGAAAAAACACCACACAGTTGAATCTATATCTGACTATTTTAAAAATTATTTGTGCTACTAATTATAGGCAAATAAGTAAAAATGCCTGGGTGTGAACCTAGCCCATACAGTTCTAATTGCACTCCTAAAATAGTCACTAAAGAGGTCATCACTATAAAGTTTTGAATCTTAGTTTAATCAAATTTACTTTGTCCAGACTTCCTCCACCTTAGCTCTTTTGACATCTGGGTCTGGATTTGTTTGGCTACAAGGTTGTCCTTTACGTTGTAGGATAAATATATCAACATGACAACCAAGTGTGCGTTTAGACTTGGCCAAATATCCCCTGAGTGATAAACTCTCTGATGATCATCACTGTTATAGTCCCCTTGTAGCCACTTTTGGTTTTTAGTACCATAGCTACCCGAGACTTTCTAGATCATAATAATGTAAAGCAGAGTTACTCAGCCTTTCTTCTGAATACCAATTATCTGGACCTATTGCTAATATTCCACATTCTGATTTGTTATGTAATGAGGTCAGACATGAGCAAGCATTTTTCTGAGCAAGCCCTTATGTGATGCTATGGGTCTAAGGTCCACACTTTGAGTAGTTTGAGTAATAAGGGCATAAAAATGATTCAGTCCTTCATGTGCATGGTATTTTCATGTTCATGGTATTTCTGTGCATGGTATTTTCAGAGGGCTATGATTGGTCCCTTAAAGTCTGGGGATTTGAAGTTGAACACAGACAAGTCTTCTTTGTGTTTCTTCCAGGTTGTTGCTTCTGATCCCACTCTACTCCTTCCAGCATGGTTTAGTGGATAAACATGGCATGGATAAAGAACGTTATGTCTCCCTAGTGACACCCATGGCTCTCTTCAACCTCATTGACACTTTCCCCCTGAGAAAAGAAGAGATGATCCTTCAGGCTGAGATGGGCCAGTCTTGCAACACCTGATGTGCTGTTCCATTTCCTGGTGCTTTCTCACCTCTTATCATATAGTATATCATGTAGTATACTACAGTGCCCGTGGGAAGGCCTTAAAAATACCTTTGATGTACAGATTTTCATTTGTAATTTTTAAAGTCTATTTTATTATGTGCTTCCTTTGCTCTTAAACATTGGCACAATGCTTTTTAAACTTTGAAATGTTAAAAAAAAAAGTATGAATATATCTATTCTAACTCTCCCTTTAGTCCATTGTGGCTGATGAAATTAGAAGTGACAGCCACACCCATGCTTTCAGAATATTATTCAGTGTGAAACACATTTTCCTTTTCTCTTATTGTTTATATAAGTCTTTTGTTAATAAAATATTTTGAAGCAAACTTACTAAAACTCACCTTTAAGAAATAATCAGGCACCAGGCTTATTTGCTTGGCATGATGAGTAGTTTTTAAACCGTGATTCTTTATTCATCTTAAGAAAGGGAAACAATAGTCCTGTCAGGGGGATAAACTGAGATGAGAGAGAGCTACATTCTTAACTGAAGAATAACAAATTGAAAATATTCAAACAAAGCTACATGATGTTCATACTGAAATGATGCAGACTTTTCCCCCACATTGTTCCCCAACAAATGCAGTATAAAAACTATTTACAAATCACTTCCCTCATATGAGGTACTATAAGTAATCCAGAGAGGTTTCAAGTATACAAGGGGATACACATGGATTACAGGTAGGTACTGTACCATTTTATATCACAAGGTGAGTGACTTTTGGGGCCCTGGAACCAATCATTCCTGAGTTTGTAAATGAAAAAGCGTGATGGGCCAGTAGGGCTGAATTCGAGACTGTACCCCACCCAGAGAGGTTGCAATTCCCAGGTTGTCTATCAGATCACTTTTCAGAGAGGTCAGCTTTACTTATGGAGGCTGCATTTGTATTTGTAAATGGTTAAGCATAGAAAACCACACCTTGGCATTTAATGAAGAATTGGATTATACTCATAGACATATATTTCTAAACATTTCTGGTATCGGATTGGCCCATAATCTATTCTTAAACAAAATAGTGAAATGATAGAAAGTCCAAGTTCCAATATGTAGTGCTTCAAAACAGGAGGTAGGGTGAACGGTATTCTCACAGAAGATTAGACAGAGCAAACACCAACCCTTGAATAGATTGACATTATATGTAGAAAAATTTACTGTTTCCCTCTTTTATAGTAAAAACCACTCTTTAACTACTGCAGCATTCATATGTATCAGATTAAAGGAAAAAGCACAAATGGAGAGGAATGTCAAATGATAATGACCTTTACCAACTACCCTGTGCCTATGGGATAATAGCAGGAAAGGAACTTACCTCATTTATTCAAAGCACTTTTTCTGGTCACTTTGAATTATTGTTGCACTTTGACCCTTCCCCCCCCCACACACACAAATACACAAATTATTTGAAAATGAATGAATGCATGAGTGAATGACATTTGATGTTTCAAAATTAAAACTCTATTTAAAAAAAAACATGGGAGACACTTCAAAATTATCAATTGCTATCTCTAGGATCCAGGTTTCTCCATGAACAGTTCACAGGGTTTTTTTTTTAAATACACATTTCAAACTGCTACAAAGAAATAGCTAGAACTAGGGAGTCAGATCAAATCAATTGGTAAAGTGCTTGTTGTATAAACTTGGGAAGAGAGAGAGAGAGAGAGAGAGAGAGGAGAGAGAGAGAACTAAAAGACACATGGATACGCTCTTGGGCACATGTATATAGAGAAGAACTAGACAGTTAAATGAGCTGGTCAAATAGAAAACAGCATCTGCTCAGTAGGCGACAGCCGAAATCCCAGTTCAATTTCTTATGGTTAGCAGGCCTGCTTACAACCTGTCATGACTCCCAGACCACACCTGCCTGACTCAGTGATCAATTAGAAAAGCAAACAGTTTGTTTACAGAATCTGGGTCACCCCATCTGGTTCTTTTTGAGACTTACCTCATCACATTTCAGTTGCTACAATTTTTCTGACGTCTTCATCTTTTAAAGCAAAAAGACTATACATTTTGTATTTTCCTTTAAGCCTCCTCTCAGCTCTAACCCCACACAGGTCTGTATTATAATTTGTCCTTAATTAAAGCCCCCAAATCTGAAGTTTATTTAAGTGATGACTGTTTTCTAGTTTGCCCATCTTTTGACTGTCCTTAATCTTTAAGAAGGTGTTTTCTTTTTAATCCAAATATGGTGATTTTCTGTAGGAGATTAGTTAGAAAGAAGTTTCTTTTTTTCTCTCTCCATCTTTATTAACTTGGCTATTTCTTATTTACACTTCGATTGTTATTCCCTTTCCCAGTTTCTAGGCCAACATCTCCCTAACTCCTCCCCCTCCCCTTCGATATGGGTGTTCCCCTCCCCATCCTCCCCCATTACCGCCCTCCCCCCAACAATCACATTCACTGGAGGTTCAGCCTTGGCAGGACCAAGGGCTTCCCCTTCCACTGGTGCTCTAGAAAGAAGTTTCTTAACCTTCATCAGAAAGTTAAAACAGTGAACTAGGAGATGGAGAAACTCAGTAATTGCCACAGAACTACAGATTTGACCACTGCAAGCCTCAGCTGTGGGATTGGAACATAGACTGCTGGATGATGGAGAAGAAAGGCAGTAAAGTCATTCAAAGCTTGGTGGACAAAGTCCAGGGCATGGCTATCCATTTTGGTCCTTTACTATTAATTACATTACTCCTAAACTGAGTGGCCTGAAGTAGCAATTGTTTTATTATCTCACGATTTCTGTGGGCTAGAGTTTTTAGGGGAGTCTTAGCTTGCCAAATCTGTACTGAGGTCTCTGGTAAAGCTGCAGTCATTTCATCTGCATGTGAGACTCCCAACAATGTGAATGTCAGTTGGTAGCATTGTGACTCTATTTCCCGAGCTTGGAACTCTTTACCTCCTTCTGAATTGTTTCCTATGGCTTTGATATGAGGATTTGTATCTAGTCTTGTCATAACTTATTATGCCATATTCAGTTGATATCCCTGGGAGGTCTTCCCAGTTTTATTGAAAGTAAATGGAGGAGGAATGAGTCTCGGGGAAGGAAGTGGAGGGGAATTTGAGGTAAGAATGCATGATAAAACAATACTAACAATAATAAAAAGAATAGCCCATAGGGTCATATATCTGAATGCTTAGTCACTAGGGAGTGGCACTATTTGTGAAGGATTAGGAGGTGCCCTTCCTTTCAAATGTTAAAGCCTCTTAGTTGAAAGTTAATAGCAAGTCTTTCCCAGTTTTACACCTTCTTTTATAATCTGTAATTCTTTCCTTGCTCATGGAAAGCCTCTCTTGTTTTTGATCACCCGGGTCATTTACCCTAGAAGAAACCACCTGTCATGTTCTGAGACTAATGCGCTTTGTAATTAAGTCCGTGTGGGCAAGAACAGAGAACCTTCAAAAAACCAGTCATGTGATAGGCACCATGAAGTCGATTCCCTAAGCCCAGCCAAGTCTTCAGATGACTGCCATAGCAGAAGTGACTGCAGCTTTACCAGAGACCTCAGTACAGACTTGGCAAGCTAAGACTCCCCTAAAAACTCTAGCCCACAGAAATCGTGAGATAATAAAACAATTGCTACTTCAGGCCACTCAGTTTAGGAGTAATGTAATTAATAGTAAAGGACCAATATAGATAGCCATGCCCTGAACTTTGTCCAACAAGCTTTGAATGACTTTACTGCCTTTCTTCTCCATCATCCATGGGAAGTCACACAATCATACATGTATACGGAGGACATAGGTTAGACCCATACAGCCCTCTTTGGCTTCAGTCTCTGTGAAGCCTTATGAGCCCTTCATACTTGATTCTGTGGGCTGTGTTCTCCATGGTGTCTTGGCCCTCTGGCTCCTATAGTCCTTCCTCCTCCTGTATTGCAGGCTTGCCCTGGCTCCCAAACCAAAGTGCTTTGCTTTGGGTCTCTGCATCTGCTCCCATCAGTTGCTGGATGATGCCTCTCTGATGTCAATTGGGCTAGAAACTGATCTGTGAGTATAGGAGAATATCTTTAGGAATCATTTCATTGACAGCTTTTTCTAATTAGCAATATTTTAATTAAAATAAGCAGATATGTTTGTCTGATGATTTAATACCTTGACTATTCATTTGTGTGAAAATTGTTCTTTTTTGTTTCCAAGTTCAAATTATGTTTATATTTTTTCAGATTTTGGACTATAATGACTAAATATTTTCTCAATTAGCATTGTTATTTGCATTTTGAAAGTCTATTCTAGCATAATATTGCTATAATGGATTGTCAATATTTTGCCTTTTCCAGGACTGGCCCTTATTTTATGATAACATAAATTTTACATTCACCAATGATTCTCAAATTTTAGGATCACTCAGAGTAATTTATTCATTTACTTTATATCCTGATCACTGATCCCTAACACCAGTTCCTACCTCACACAATTCATCCCTGCAATTCCCATCATCTTCTCTGACAGGGTGGATTCCTGATCCCACTGGGTATCCCCCACCCTGACACATCAAGTCTCTGCAGGCTAGGCAGATCCTCTACCACTGAAGCCAGACAAGGTAGCCCAATTAGGGGAAGATATTCCACAGACAGGCAACAGCTTTATGGACAGCACCCACTCCAGTTGTTGGGGGACCCACATGGAGACTGAGCTGATCAAGCCCATGTAAGCTCTTTGGTTTGCAGTTCATTTTCTGAGAGCCACCTGGGCCCAGGTTAGTTTACTATGTGTATTTTCCTGTAGAGTTCCTATCCACTTTAGGGTCCTCAATCCTTCCCCCAATTTTTCCATAAGAGTCCCTGATATTCGGCCAATATTTGGCCATGAGTCTCTGCATCTGATTCAGTCAGGTGCTGGGTGGAGCCTCTCAGAAGACAGTTATGATCATTTTCTATCTCAAAGCATAACAGAGTATCATTAATAGTGTCAGGGATTGGTACTTGTCTATGGGATGTGTCTCAAGTTGGGCCAGTTGATGGTTGGACATTCTCTCAGTCTCTGGTCCACCTTTGTCCCTTGCATTTCCTGGAGACAAGATAAATTTTGGGTTGAAAATTTTATGGATAGGTTTCTGTTCTTATCTCTCCAATGGGTTTCCTGCCTGGCTACAAGAGGTGGCCTCTTAGGTTCAATATCCACACTGAAATGAGTCTCAGTTGAGGTTACCCCTATTGTCTGCTGGGAGCCACCCCAATCCTATATTTCTGGTACATTCTCAAGATGCACCCCATAAACCCCCAACCTAGCAAGCTACAGATTTCCATTCATTCTTCTGGCCCTATGTTCCTCTCTCTTGTCTCTCCCAAAACATGATCCTGAACCTCTCACCCTGGTACTGAAAGATCCCACGCAGAGAGACCCTTACTCAAGTCTTGGGAAATCGCGGACCCCAGACACAGAGAGACCATTTTGGATGTAATAAGCAAAGGCGAGGTTTATTACGGAGACCTATTACAGAGATCTCCGGGCCGACACGTTTCTCACGCAGGAGACAGAGGTGTCGACCCCGAGAGGCTGGGAGAAAGAGTATTTAAAGGCAGAGGCTGTGAGCCCAGGGGATGGGGGGATGTCAAAGGGGGATGCACCACAAGTTACAGGATTGTTTTATGGCTCCAGGAGATAAGGGGACACCAGAAGGTTTTATGGCCCCTGGTTCCTGGAACAGAGCTACTAAATCAGGAGAACGGTTGGGTCTTTAGGTCCTCATTATTTTTAAAAGTTTGTCAAAATTGATGAAGCATTTGTATTTGAAACACCTCTGGTTAGGCTTGGGCTGCCTGGTTTCCTGGAATGTTCTCTGCAGGACACAATGGCTGAAAAGCACAAGTAGGGGCTTACTCTTTTAATTTTATATATTTAAACCTTAAATTTGTATAATTTTCCTTTCAGTACCTCCCTGTCCCATCTCCCACCCAGTACCCTACTTACATGAGTATTTTATTCCCCCTTCTAAGTGAGATGAATAGTAACCTGGAATTGTAGGCCACATAAACCATTTTCTGCTACTTTTTGTTCAGATAACTGCAACAGCAAAAGAAATGAAACCAGAACCAAGGGGTAGCACTGGGAACATGTCAGAAAAGGACAGACCTACATACAAGAGATGGAGTGCTTATGCTCCTTCACTCATTGATATTTGATTAAAGGATCTGCTCAGTCCCAGGAAACTACCCCTCTTTTATTATTGTTTTCTATTTTCACAGAAAAAGCTTTCTCCATTAGTATGAGGGTTCTCTATCTGTAAGACTGGAGGTCATGGAAAGTGGGTATGAAAACTATATGGACCCATATTTACTAGGAAATAAAGGTATGGCATGCTCAGTTGCAATCAAAGCTGGGGGCATATGAAGGAAACAATTTATTGCCAGGAAAAGAGGCAATGTTGATTAAAAGTATACACCAAACAGTAGAAAATGATTGAAACCTTCAGTACAGGTGTGGGAAAGAAGATGACACCATCTTCTGCTGTCTGAAAAGACAGGCCTACTCTCTATGAAGAAAAAGATCAAAAACAAAACCAAATTCCCAAGGAATTTGCAGGTGTATCTTAAGGAAATTAAATACAGTATCAATACTGTCAAGTAAAAAGTAAACATAGAAAGGGTATCTTGACTTGGCTAAATATAAGTGCTTTGATAGACTTAAAAACAAGCCTACATTTTCATAGCAGATTTGATATTATCTAGTACAAAACATTCTTTGGATCGGTCCAAACATATAACTTAATTTGAATAAATGCCTATGCCATCAGCAAAAGTAAACAATGTGTTGACTGGTGAAAATATGATCCTTCGTTTGCATAGGAGGCATTTTGTGATTGGTACAAATGAATAGTAATATTGGTCCAAACACAAGGATTCATTTGTTTAAAATACTTATTTCAGTCAATGATATAATGGAGATTGGCTTCATTGGTGAATATTTAGTCCTTCATTTGCAAATTAGGCTATTCTGACAGGTTTACAGGTGAGTACTGGGATTGGTCCAAATATAAGTCTTTGTTTACATAAATTGCTGACATCTGTCAGGGATCAAATGGAGAATGCAGTGAGTTATGCAAACAGAATCCTTCATTGGCATGGTAACTCATGACTTGTTGAAAGTGGTATGTATAATTGGTCCAAATACAAGCCTTCATTTGCATAAAATGCTTACTTCTGACAGTAATCAAATACAGAATACTCTGGTGCATACACTGTACTTCATTTGCATACTAAAGATATTGTGACTTGGATAAAAATAAATGCTGTGATTGGCTTAACCACTAGCCTTCATTTGCATAAGAGTATGATTTAAACTGGTACAAGACCCTCTTTGCATTAGTCTAAAGAAAAAATTTCATTTGAACATGATGCCTATGTCATAGTAACTGGATATATAGCTGTGACTGATGAAAACATGGTCCTTCATTTGCAAATTAAGGCTATTGTGAATCATTGAAAAATGAGTGCTATGATTGGTCCAAATACAAGCCTTCATTGAAATAAAATGCTTATTTCTGTCTTTGACTGAAGGTAGAATATTATGATTTGTGCATACACAGTGTGTCATTTCCATAGTAAAGTTACATGGCCTTGATTTGTTAACCATATTTTGGGGTAAATAATATGACCTCAATATCATAGGAAACAAAAGCCTAAACAGACATATGGGGTCATATCTTATAACCTGGGATCATAAAAATAGCAATACACTATACAGCAAAGGAAAAATAGTAAGGAGACAATGTAGGTGATGGGAAAAATATCTTCATCTAATAGGTAAAATAACCAACTCACATAGGGAACTCAACTCAGTAGTAAAGCAGAAAACTTTGGTAATCACTAGCAAAATTTTCCAAAGAAGACATGCAATTGGTTCACAGGCTTATGAATAGTGCTCAAAGTTATCAATTTTTAGCTAAGAACAAATTAAATTCACATGATGTTCATCTTCAGAACTTTTGGAGTAGCTCCTGCTACAAAAATGACATGTACAGATGTTAGAGGACATATTCAGAAAAGGGAATAATTGCTGGTTGTTTGAAGGAATGCAAATTAATACAGCTGTCATGCAAAGTAACATGAATGCTTATCAAAAATACAAAAAAATTAGAACTATTGTATGATTCAACAATGCTCTTATTGGTTGTAGGACAAAAGGAAATAAAGTCACCATATCAAACAGCCATTTGTACTCTCATATTCATTACAAAGCTCTCCATTAAAACTAAATAAAATCTAATCAGCCCATGCGTATATCAATGGGCAAATGTGCAGTGGATATGAATTCCATATAAATAAAGAAAACTTTTTTATTTGTGTCTAAATGGATTAAGAAAGCAGTGTAAACAAAATTGACAGGGGCTGTGTAGAATGTGCTTAGCCAGCTATGACCTTGACTCTATAGGGAAGTGATAACAGGGAGTATGTACATACAGTATCTTTTCTAGATCCACTCAAAGGACTTTTAAACACAGAAATCCATGCCTATATCTCCATAAGTATATGGAAGAGAAAATAAAATGTTTAAAATGTATAACAAGTTCAATGTGGGGGGAAAACATTTGCTCAGTCCCAGAGTGATAATTGGTTTTCACTGTCAATTTGATGCAGCCTAGAATCACCCGGGAAGAGTTTCAAACAAGGAATTATCTAGATTGGGCTGGGCACGTTTGTGGAAAAGTGTTTTGATTGTTGTCCTAGTTTGCTTTGTGTTGCTGTTTTGCAGACACAAAAGCCAAAGGAAAGGGTTCATTTTCCCTTGTAGCTCACAGTCCAGCATGAAGGGAAGCAGGGAAGGAATTGAAGGAGACAGAATGGAGGACATTGCTTCCCGCTTGAACCCATGTCTTACTCAGCTTGTTGTGCCATCAACCACAGCGGAATGGACCTGTCCACACCAAGCATCAATCAAGAGAGCGCCTCATAGATTTGTTTGCATGTCAAAGTGATGGCAGTGTTTTCTTAATCAAGATTCCCTCTACCAAAATCCCAGCTTGTATTACCTTGACAACAAAACAAAACAAACACCAAAGAAGGCTAACAGAAAATAAAATAAAACAAAATGAGCTCACTTGTTGGTTTATATAGAAAGACCTAATCTGCAATAGCCAGCTGCATTATCTAAGCACTGGATCCAGAATCATGGAAAAATTGAGGAAGCTAGATGAAAGCAAGCAAAGTTCCAGAATGCATTCTTTCTCCCTTTGCTCTTGACTGTGAATGTGACATTCCTAAAGTGGGTTGCTGCCTTGACTCCCCTGAAATGATGGATTGCAACCTGGAATAATAGACCAAAATAAACCTCTTTCTGTTTGCTTTTTGTTGGAATAATTTACCTTGTAACAGAAACTAAACCAGTACCCCCGTGGTCACACAAGACATGCCAGAAAAAGACTTTGCTAAGTATGGAAGTACAAGAGTGGGCGTGTTGATGCCTTCATTCATCAACTGATTAAAGGATGCATCAGCCCCAAGGGAAACTGTAAAGTATTATTGTTTCTCGTTCCTGAACAAGCTTTCTCCATTAGTATCACGGGTTCTCCATCTATAACACTGGAGGTCATAGAAGGTCGGTGTGAAAAGCATAAGAAGCCATGTTTACTTGGAAATAGAATTTTGTCATGCTTAGCTGTAACCAAATTTGGGGCATATGAAGGGAGCAATTAATTACCAGGAAACCACCAAACCTAGGAACTGGCTGAAACTCTCAGTACAGGTGTGTGAAAGATGACACTATCTTCTGCTATCTGAAAAGACAAGTCCACTCTCCATGGAGGGAAAACACAGAAAAAGAAAACGGATTTCCCATTGCATTTGCAGGTTTAACATAGGGAAATAAATTATGACAAAGTGTCAATACTGCTTAGTAAAAGAATAAGGTAGCAAGGCTTAAGACTTCCACTATAAGTAAGTGCTTGAGAGGATTAAAGGAAGATTCTTACCTGCATAAGAAGCATGGTTTAACTCATAAATGACCTATTGACGTCCTAACACAAGTGTTCATTGCAATAACAGGCCCAAGTCTTCGCTAAGGTTGGGGCAATGTTTTGATTAGGAATCATGGTTTTTCATTTGTTTAGGACATACTTTGTGATTGATATAAACAGGAGTAGTGAGACTGGTCCAAATACAAGCTTCATTTGCATAAAATGCTTACTTGATTCAATGCTAAAATGGAGAATGCAGGGATTCAAGCAAGCATGATCTTCATTTGCGTAGTATGGGTATTGTGACTTGACTAAAATTAACTGCTTTGGTTGACTTAAATGTAAGCAATCATTTGCAAGGTTGTATGTAACCACTAGAAAACACTCTTTGTCTTGGTTCAAATGCACCCTTCATTTGAATAAGATGTCTTTGTCATTAGCAAAATAAGTGATTTTGTTTCTATGCAAATCATGTCCATCATTGTGTAGTAAGGCTATTGTGACTGGTTTAAAAGTGAGTGCTGTGATTGATCCAAATGCAAGCCTTAATTTGCACAAAATGCTTAATTTTGACATTGATCTAATGGAGAATGCTTGAATTGGTGCAAACACAGTCCTTCATTTACATGATAAATCAATTGTGACATGGTTAAAATTAAGTGCATGTCTTGGTTTAACTATAAGTCTTCACTTTCATAAGAGGCTTGGTTTTAAATGATACAAAACATGATTTGATTGGGTGAAACACAAACATTCATGTGCAGAAAATGCATATGTTATCAGTAAAAATAAACAGTTATGTTTGGCGAAAACACGGTTATTCATTTGCATAAGACTTATTTTTGATTGGTAGAAAGATGGTTACTATGATTGGTCCAAACATAAGCCTTCAGTTGCATAAACGTCTTACTTAAATCAGTGAAAAATTGGAGGATGGTATGATTTGTTTTGTGCACAATTCCTATAACTACCAGACCCTTCACCTATACATCATCTCAATACCTTGACTTGAGACAATTGAAAAACTACTGATGCCAAGGGATGATAATATCATATGCTTAGGTCAGATAGTACATGGATCTCAAAAACTTCCAAGGGAATGTTCATGTGTAACCTCTGCTGAGAACTAATGTCTGGGGTAAAGTGTGAAGGTTGCAAGGTAGGACTGCTGATAGGAACACCTGTTTTTCTTTTGGAGAAACACTAGTGCTTTTCTGTGTTGAACAATGTTTAATGTCTATACATACAACATTAGAATTATGCTTACCTCATTTGAATTGCAGCAGCTATTTCTCCTTTGGACAAAGGCTCAGAAATGTGGGAATCTAGCTTTTGCAGTCATTGTTGTTTGAAATAGGATCTCACCTAGTTCATGTTGGCCAGGGATTGAGTACCTCCTGAATGCTGGAATTACAGGAATGCACATCATGCCTGGTTTATACAGTGCTGAGTACTGAACTCGTGTGTGTGTGTATGTTAAACAGGAACTATACAAAATGAGCTACATCCCGAAACCCTAGCTTCTTTAATCAGAATTAGTTTTACTGGTGGGTATATACTGTGCTGATCAATTTCCATGAAATGGTGTCATTGTAAAGGCGTACAACAGCTGATGAATCTGCTTGACCCAGAAGAGTTTAATTTTACTACCTAGCATTTGGGATTTTGTATTATCTCCCAAATTCTCTGTCCATTCTCTTCCCCAGAAAGGAGAAACTGAAGAAATTATATATTTCTCTGCATAAGTGTGTTGAAAGGGTTTACTTTCTGGACATAAATACAATCTTATTTTTTCTCAGAAATACCTTCCAGTGTATGGAAGTGTGTTTGACCCTTAAGCAGGCTATTAAATTATTTGAACCAAGGATTGGTGTGTGGAAATCAAGTGAGTTCTCTACAACTATATATATTATATATAGCCATCCTACTTTTCTGGTTCACTTTAAGACATTGTCTCACCAAATTCTTCAGGGTGTCCTTGAACTCAGTGTGTAGCAAATGTTGCCCTTGAACTTTTAATGCTTGTGCCCCACTCTCTTCAGTAGCAGTGAACATAGGCTTGTACCCTAGTACAAAGCATGAATTGCTAGGAGCAACCTGAAGAGTTTTTTTTTAAGAATACCAGAAAGAGCGAAAATGTTAGGCGGCAGCAATGTAGACTTCTGAAAGCACTGAGTTCCAACACTCTCAATAAAAAGTTTCTTGCAGTTTAATCATCCAATTTTTGTTGGCCCTGAACCATTTGTTACAGGTAATCAAAATAAGTTGTGTCTGCAAGATGTCTGAGCAGATAAAGGAGTACTTCACCAAGCCCAATAACCTGAACGTTTAGTCATGTATTCTTACAGGTTGAAAGGAGAGAATTGATTCCTGGAAGTTTCCTTTTGACCTACACAGCTATGCCTTGGCATGTTGGTGAGACCCCTGCCCCAGGAAATAAGTAATGTAATAAAAATAATCTGGTAAAGGAAGCCATGGAGCTTGCCCCAGAACACACATTTGAAATGTCAATAAATATTACATTATTCAGCAAGTAGTGTGGATAGAAAAGCATTCTTAAAGAAGGGGTCAGCACACTAATTTAAATTCTGATGAAAGCACCTCAGCTTACTGCGTATCAGCATGCAGAGATACACTGAGGAGGGCTAAATGTGAGACACACATTTCTTTGTCTTTATAGGAACAATTAGGAAGCTGTAATTCGGGAGGAAATTCAATAGACTTTTTCAAACTGGTAGCCACTCTTGTTTTGGACTAGGCAGCCCTCATCACTACTGTTATTCTTAATGTAATATGTGGAATTCTAGTAAGTGTTCTGCTAACGGGTTTACAAATGTTATGACCGGCGAAAATATGGTTCTTCATTGCATAGAAGTCATTTTGTGATTGGTAATAATAGTGAGTGCTGTGACTGGACATAACACAAGCCTTCATTTGCATAAAAGGAAGTTGTCTCCTGTATCAAAGAGTTCAAGGCTATTCCCCACTATCTCTTCTATTAGATTTATTGTATCTGGTTTTACACTGAGGTCTTTGCTCCACTTGGACTTGAGTTTTGTGCAAGGTGATAGATATAGAACTATTTGCATTCTTCTACATGCAGATACCCAGTTAGACCAGCAGCGTTTGTTGGAGATGCTTTCTTCTTTACATTGCATGGGTTTGCATTCTTTGTCAAAAATTAAGTTTTGTTAGGCATGTGAGTTTATTTCAAGGTCTTCGATTCAATTCCATTGATCAACCTGTCTGTGCCTCTAACAATCCAATGCAGTTTTTTCACTATTGCTCTGTAGTACAGCTTCGAGTCAGAGATGGTGATACCTCTGAAAGTTCTATTATTGTTCAGGATTGATTTAGCTATTCTGAGTTTTCTGTTTTTCCATATGAGTTTGAGAATTGTTCTTTCAAGGTCTGTAAAGAATTGTCTTGGAATTTTGATGGGTGCTGCATTGAATGTGTAGATTGCTTTTGGTAAGATGGCCATTTTCATTAACTTTAGATCCTACTGATCCATGAGCATGAGAGATCTTTCTATCTTCTGATAACTCCCTCAACTTCTTTCTTCAGAGACTTGAAGTTCTCCTCATACAGGTCTTTCACTTGCTTGGTTAGAATTACAACAAGGTATTACTTGTGAATATTATAAGAGATGTTATTTTCCCAATTCTTCTTAGTCCATTTATTATTTGTATAAAGGAGGGCCACTGATTTCTTTTTTGTGTGTTAATTTTTTATCCACCCACCTGGCTGAATGTGCTTATCTGTAGGAGTTCTCTGGTAGAATTTTTAGGTCACTTAAGTATACTATCATATTGTCTGTGAATAAAAATCCCTTGACTTCTTATTTTCCAATTTGTATCACCTTGATCTCCTTTAGTTGTCTTATTGCTCTAGCTATTATATTGAATAGATACTTCAAGCATTATATTGAATAGATAGGAAGAGAGTTGGCAGCCTTGTCTTGTTCCTGATTTTAGTGGAATTGCTTTACGTTTCTCTCCATTTAATTTGATGTTGGTTATTGGCTTGCTGTATATTACTTTATTATGTTAAGTATGCACCTTGTATCCCTGATCTCTCTATAAGATTTATAACATTATGGAGTGTTGTATTTTGTTAGACACTTTTTAAGCATCTAATGACATGCCTGTCATCTGAGGAAAAGATGAAGAAAATGTTTATTCCAACTACACAATGAAATACTATTACAGTTATTAAAAACAAAGACATCATGACCTTTGCAGGGAAATGGTTGGAACCTGAGTATATCATCCTGAGGGAGGTAAGCCAGGTGGACATTAGCCATAAAGTCCAGAATACCTATCCTCCACTACATAGACTCAAAGATGGTAAAAAAAAAAAAAAAGGAGGAAATTTCAAGTGAGGATGCCTGAATCTCACTTAGAACAGGGAACAAGTATAGTGCACAGGAGGAAGATAGAGGAAAGGAACTGGATGGAAGATGGGAGAGGTATAGGGTCGATTTGAGATCAGAAGTGAGAAAAGCCTCAGAGAGAAGTCCAAAAGGCCAGAAAAATGAATGGTAATCTGTAGTTGGTTGGATCAATGGATAGAGGCATCTTCAGGTTGTGCCAGTGATCTGGGATGGGAAAGGCTCCCAGGAGTCAATGGGTGTGATCTTTGCTAAGGCTCAATTCAATGGTGATATCAAACCTGAAGAGGCCACCTACTGTAGAAGGCAGGAAACCCAGTGCAGGGATAAGGCCAACAACCCACCCATAAAACTTTTGTCCCAAAATTTATCTTTTCTTCAAGAAATGCAGGGACAAAGATGGACAAGAGACTGACAACCAACTTGAGACCCATCCCATAACCAAGTATCAATCCCTGATACTATTGATGATACTCTGTTACGCTCGCAGACAGGAATCTGGTATAACTGTCCTCTGAGAGGCTCCAACCAGCAGCTGACTGAATCAGATGCAGAGACTCATAGCCAAATATTGGGGGAATCTCCGGTACTCTTATGGAAGAGTTGGGGGAATGATTGAGGACCCTGAACTGGACAGGATCTCCACAGGAAGATAAACAGAGTCAACAAACTTGGGGCCATGAGTGCTCTCGGGGGTGAACTGCCAAACAAATAGCTTACATGTGCTGGACCAAGGCTTTTTGCAGTTCAATCTCCATCACTGTCCCCTAACAACTGGAATGGGCTGTCCATGAAGCTTGTGCTTAACTGTGGAACATGTTTCCACAATTACACTGCCTTGTCTGGCCTCAGTGTGAAAGGATGTGCCTAGTCCTTCAGAGACTAATGTGCCTGGGTAGGGGATATCTCAGGGGACACCATCCTCTCAGAGGAAAAATGGATAGGGAAATGCAGGGATGGACTTGTGAGAGGAGTACTGGGGGGCAGCGATCAGGGTATAAAGTGAATAAAAAATAATCCCTTTTGTGATTCCAATTATAAAAATAATTTGAGAAACCTTGGTAAACATAAAATATGTAATATCATAAAAGTAAGCACCAATACTAGAAATGGTAAAATATTGACAATACAGTATAGTAATATTATACAAGAAGAGAATTATAAAATGCAAATCACTCTATACTAGTTGAGAAAATTATTTTACAATCATTATAGTCCAAAGCTGAAATTATATAAGTTCAGTTTAAACTTGTGAGAAAAAAAAAGCACAATATTTACATAAATTGAACAGTCAAGGCAGTACAACATCAGACAAATGTATCTGCTTATTTTAATTAAAATACTACTACTTAGAAAAAGCAGTCAATGAAATGATTCTTAATGATATTCTTCTATATTCATAGATCGGTGTCCATCCCAATTGTTATCAGAGAGGTATCATCCAGCAACTGATGGGAACAGATGCAGAGAGCCACAGCTAAGCAGTAGGTGGATCCAGGAGCCTTCAGAAGAGGAAGAGGAAAAAGTATAGGAGCCAGAGGGTTACAAGATACCATGGAGAACACAGAACAGAAATCAACTGTGAAGGGCTCACAAGGCTTCACAGACATTGAAGCCACAAACGTGAAGCCTGTATACTCTGACCTAGGCCCTCTGTGTGTGTGTGTGTGTGTGTGTGTGTGTGTGTGTGTGTGTGTGTAACTTACTGTTCATGTGGGACTACCAACAATGTGAATGTCAGATGATAACAATCTGACTCTTGCCTGAGCTTGGGACTCTTTTCCTCCTATTATTTAATTCTCAAGCTATATGCATGGCATGAAGTTGGCATCACTTCTTACAAGCTATCTTAAATCATTGTTCATTTTCATTATCCCTTGTCTTACTGTGACCAAATGTCTGATAGAAACAAATTAGGCGAGAAATGGCGCATTTCAGCCATTCTCATTGAGGGAGGAGCCTGAGGCTGCCTGCTTATATCTCCTTGTGTCAGGAATCAGGGAGAGAATTCTGATTGAACTGAGATGAGACTGTAGCCCTCGTGCATCTACGCCACAACAACCCATTTTCTAGCTAAGTCCTACCCTCAAGTTTCATAATCCCCCACCAGTTGAAGACCAAGTGGAGAACATTCAAACCATACCAAGAGCTGACCAGGTATCCTTATGTTAGTTCCTGCTAAAAGTCTAAGAGATTTGGGGCTCAGCCTTCACTGCACATTAGGAAACCTTCTAAAACATGGAACAGTTAAAATGTGGCAGAAGACCCCTTTTTTAAATGTTCAAATTTATAAAATAATGCAGAAGTGAGAATCATTATGAAACTGTTTATCTTAGTAATAAGACACTTGCTACTACTCATGCATTTTATACTTGTGGCTTGCCATGCCATGCAGTTTGAATGACAGTAGAGGACTCCACAATATATGTGACTTAGTTGCCAATCACTCACCTTGCATTAAATCATTCTTACAACAGGACCTAGATATACTGTTTTAGCCATCACAGAATGCTCTCAGCAATAGCAGCCAGGGAAGGACCAGACTGCAGTAAACCCCCCAGCACCACCCTACCCTGACTTACAGGGTTAAATGGGTGACAAAGACCTCATTTTTATTCTCCCTATCAATCCCCTTCCCAGCCCATGCAGGACCCTACCAAGAAAAAGGAGCTGTGCCAGAATCCCTGGCCCTGTCCAAAGAGCTTACCCCCTAAGAGCCAGGATTCACATCAGGAACTTTAAGTAGAAAGGATGGCACCCCAGAAAACAAACAGTTCTGTCCAACTCTACAGCCCTCCCCATGATGAAAGCTGTTGTCCCCAACCCCAGGACCAAGGCAACTAGCCTCATCTCTATTGGCCATTTGCTATTAGTGACTTATATAATTGGGAATCTCAGAATGCCCCTTTTCAGATATTCCCCCATGTCTTGATAGCCCTGCTAGAATCTGTCCTTTTTACCCACAAACCCACTTGGAATGACTGTCAACAGCTATTACAGGTCCTTTTTACAACAGAAAAGAAAGAGAAAATCCAGATAGAGGCCAGAAAATTGGTTCCTGGTGACACTGGAACCTACCACCCACCAGCCTGGTTTGAAGTGGAGGGGCTCCCCACCACTCATCCTGATTGGGATTATAATACTGCTGAAGGGAAGGGGAGACTCCTTGTTTACTGCCAGATGGGTTTCCCAAGGCTATAGCTCGCAAGCTAACCAATATGGCCAAGGTATATTAGTCAAGGACTGAAGAGAATCCTGCCCTAGAGGGGCATCATGGAAGCATTTGGCAATGCGCTCTCCTATGTCCTGAGTCCAAGAAACAAAAGGCAGCAGTGGCCATGGCTTCCTGCTAATGATCTGCTCCAGATATTCTGAAAACTTCAGAGACTTAGAAGGTTGGAAAAAATGTCTCCAGGATTTAGTGTTGGTGGTGAAAAGGTTTTGGTTTTTTGTTTGTTTGTTTTTTGTTTTTTGTTTTTGTTTTTGTTTTTGTTTTGTTTTTTACAATTAAGAAAGTGCTGAGAAAAATGGTGAGGGCTAAGACACAGCAGAATCAGAATTTTAGCAGCAATGGCAGAACCTGAGGATCAGGGGAGATACCTCAAACAGCTGACTAAATATAAAAGTAAGAGAGGACCTAGAAAGTGGGACATCTGTCCTATTGTAAAGATGCCAATTGGGCTAGATCATCCTAAGAAGGAAAGGCTGAGAGAGGCAGTGCCAACTATGACAGTCAAAGAAGACAGTGACTAGGGACAAGGCTCAGTTTCCCTCCTGAGCTCAGGGTAATCCTAATGGTGAAGGGGAAACCCACCGAATTTATAGTGGACATGGGAGCCGAGCAATCAGTTCTTCTACAAGCAACTGGATCCTTATGTACCAAGACATCTTGGGTATAGGGAGCTACTTGAATGAAAAAATAAAAATAGACTACTGAAGAAAAAGTAGACCTTGATGTAGACTGAGTATACCACTCTTTTCTAGTAATCCCTAACTGTCTAAACCTACTGTTGGGCATGACTTAACTATCCAAGATGTGGGCACAGATACATTTCACCACTGAAGGATCCAAAGTATCAAGTGGAACAGGGCATTCCATTCCAGTGCGGGGGCTGAGAGGCTGATAAATACAGGTTGACTGAGACTCCCAGAGAACCATCCATGACATCGAGGCCTGGCATGGACTGAAACAGGCAGGATGGGACTAGGTAAACACTGCCCTCCTCTGTTCCTTAAGTTCAAGCCTGGGGCAGATCAAATGTGGGTCTGGCAGTACAAATGGATCATGCCTCAGATAAGCTATTAGACCTGGGAAGTCTTTGAGTTTGCCGGTCGGAATACACTCTTGTTATTGGTCTGCTAACCTAATTCCAATGACTACTGTCCAGAGCAAGATCTGAGAAAAGTTAACAAATGAAACCTAAGGCCTCACACCTGAACTGTCATCCAAATATATAATACCTCATGAGCTTATATGATGGACCTGTTCAGTTGGCCTGGCCCCAGGCATACATAGACAGATTATCAATCACACCAAAGAGTTTTGTGTGCTGGTGTGGCTAGTACCAAAAAGGACTTATCAGGCATAAAATAGAGCCTCTCACAATTACTTCAGCTACCACGATGAAGCTGGATCTTTCTGGAGTAGGGACTGGCATATCCTAGGTAACCCTTCAGATTTCCAGCTATGCCAACTTAAAAACAACCATTTTTAATGAGGACATTAAAGAATTGAAAACAAATAGCCCACTTAAAAAGATTGATGAACTCCCTGGCAGAAGTTTTGTTACAGAATAGAAGAGGGTTAGACTTGTTCTTAAAGCAAGGAGGAGGGGGCTATGTGCTACTCTAAAAGAAGAATACTGTTTGTACATAAATCATTGTGAGGTGGTCAGAGCCTCCACTGGGAAGAATTTTTAAAAATTAGATAAAGGACAGGAAAAAAGAGATATGCAGAGAAAAGACAGTTCATGTCATGGTTTATTAGATTCCCCCTGGTTTACTACCCTGATTTCTAACCTACTTGTTCCATTACTCATACTACTCTTACTTACTATTAACTTTTGATTCCTTCATATTAAGCAGAGTAATGTAGTTTATAAAAGAAAAAATAAGGGCAATAGAGCTCATGGTACTTAAATCCCAATTTATAGAACACATTAAGTATGGGAGGAACAACGAAAATATTCCCCCAAGGGGAGCCCTATAATCGGGCCTTCCTAAAGAACTAGAAGATAAGGAAAATTTAAAAGCCAAAAACCAACTCTGTTTTTTATTACAAGCACCATTTTTATTATGAGGGGCTAACTCAATTCCAGGAAGGAAACCAAAGCCCATAGACAAAGCAGCCTATGGAAATCCCTCACCCCTTAGCAACATTCAGTCAGGCTACAAAGGGTCAAGGTACATATATATATAACCTAAGAAATACTGCAGAAAATAGATAACCAAACCATCACGTTTGTCAGGTGGTTCTGTCCCTATGTTTGGGTTCTGCAGATTATGCCCGAAATGCAGCTTTTAAAATTTTAACTTACAGACCCAAATGGAAATTTCCCAAGCTTATTTTAACCACAGTAAATACCCTTTACCACTAGACTCTAGCCTTTCTTCTGACCTGCTACAAAGGTAAATATGAGAGTACTTTATTGAGAACTTATAATAAAGATACTTTAATGTTCTTAAGTAATCCTATGGGTAATGCAAATAGAGTCCTTCATTTGCATAGTAATGTTATTGTGATTGCTTTTAAGTGAGTGCACTGATTAGTGAAAACACAGTCCTTCATTTGCATAGATTCTTGGCTAAATATCAGAGCTTTGATTGGTTTAAACATAAGTCTTCATTTTCATGAAATGCACACTTCCAACCATAGATATAAATTCTTTACTTGCATAATAGAAGCTCTTATGAGTGGTTTAAATTGAGGGGCTATAATAAAACCAAATATAAGACTTTTCAAAAAATTGCTCACTTTTGTCAGTGATTAAATGCCATGATTGATAAAAATACATTCTTTCATTTGCATAGTAAAGCTATGGAGACTTGGATGAAAATAAACGATTTGATTGGTTTAACCATAAGCAACCATTGGTTTAAGAGGCTTAATTTCAACTCATATAAAATACTCTTTGATTGGTCCAAACAGAAACCTGTATATGAATAAGATGCCAATGTCATTAGTAAAAGTGAACAATGCTGTGATTGGTGAAAACAGGGTCCTTTATTTGCATACGATCTATCTATGATTTGTGATTGTATAATGGTAGTTTGATTTTAGATAATAATATGACGAATGCTGTGATTGGTGAAAATACAGTCCTTCATTTGCATAGTATGTTTATTGTGACTGGTTTAAATGTGAGTGCTGTGATTGGGTCAGATATAAGCTTTTGTTTTCATGAATTGCTCACTTCTGTTAGTGATCAGCTGGATAATATTGTAATTGCAAACACTGTCAATCATTTGCATAGTAATGTTTTTATTACTGGTTTAAAATTGGGTGCTGTGATTAGTCCAAATAATACCCTTCTTTTAAATAAATGCTTACTTCTGACAGTGATAAATTGAGAATACTGTCATGGTATCTGTTCACAGCATTAAAACCCTAAGACAGAACTTAAAGGCAAATAATTTTAATTAATTAACAGTCAGACTTGACAACTAAGACACTGATCATTTTTATTTCAGTTGCCTGTGATGGAGATGACCACATTAAGCTCATTGTCTCCGAAAAGTCCACACAGTATCTTCAGCAGGCAGAACCAAAGGAAGTTGATTTTAAGGAACTGCTCTGTCCATCCAGCTTGAGCCAGCTACTCCAGTCTTGTTGTGCTCAGATGGTGGTCATGCAGCCCAGTCAGTACAGGAATCTGTGATATCATAAGCTTTGGAAAACTCTAGGTAAGCTTAGAGTACTTCTACTTCGATAATACAGGGAGAATACATCTGTGTGCTTAGAGAAGGAACTCTCTTGACTGACAAAAAAAGGAAAATGCCATAGATGGTATAAACACAAATGTTCTATTACCTGAATGCTTTGCTATGACTAACTCAAAAAGGATAATTCAGGTAGTTGTGCAAAAAAGATAGCCTTCACTTACATAAAAGGACTTCTGTGACTGATAGAAAAGAGAAACTATTGTGATTGGTGCAAGTACAAATCTTCATTTGCATAAGAAGTTTATACTAATGGTGCCAAACAGATAATTCAAAGCTGACAATGTTGTGCTTTGTTCAAATACAAATTTTCATTTGCAAGAGATATTTATGTCCATTGTAAAATGAATAATGGTATAATTGGTATAGACACAGTACTTTTTATGCATAGGAGAGCTGTTGTGACTGCTACAATAACAATTGATATTGTTCATTAGAATGGAAACTTTTGTTTACATAAGATTTTTGCAAAATTTGTAGAAAACTTACTGGTAAAAAAAATCATAGTGCTGTAAGTGGTTTCAATACAAACCTTCATTTACACCAAAAAAAAAAAAAAAAAGACTGCTAAAATGATACAGGGCTGTGAGTGATCCAAACAAAATCTAAAATTTGCATAAAGTACACTTTTTGAGGTATAAAATTTGTAATGCTTTGATTGGTACAAACACAGTTCTTTTTTCACATAAAATGTCTATTGTTTAATAGGAGTGAAAAGTTTGTTGTAACTGATTCAAAACTTACATTGTTCTGATTGGTACAAACAGAAACCTTTATTTGCATTAGATGTCTATGTTAGCAGTAAAAAATGAATAATGTAATGATTGGTGAAAACAAGGTCCTTCATTTCATGGATGTTCTTTTGTGACTGGTAATAATAGTGAGTGTAGTGATTGGACCAAACTCATTTGCATACAATGCTCATACCACATAGAAAATGTTGTGATTGTTACAAATATAGTTCTTTGCTTTATTGTGACTGCTGTAAAAGTCAGTGCTGAATTGGTTCAAACAAAATCCTTCATTTTCATAAGAAGTTCAGTTGTAACTGGTATGAATTTTATACTCTTCCCCTTGGTCTGAAAAGAAACCTCATTTGGATAAGCCTCCATGTCAGCGCTAAACACAGTCCTTCATTTGCAAAATAGTGCTCATATGAGTGGTTTAAAAGTGAAAAATATAATTGGTCCTCATATAAGCCTTCATTTGCATAAAATGTCTAATCATGGCAATTTAAAATGGAAAATACTAAAATTGATATACACAGTCCTTCATTTTGCATAGTACCACTATTGTTGGTAGCTAAAAATATTTTGCTTTGATTTTAACATAAGCCTACATTTTGAATAAATCTTGGTTTTTTAATTTTTAAACCCTCTTTTGATTCAAATCCAAACCTAGGCTTTTGATTTGAGATAAAGGGTCTATGTCATTTTTAAAGTAAAAAAAATCTCAATTAGCTTCATTTGTATTGTAATGAAATTGGCAGTGTATTATAGTAGGTTATTTGGCAATTTATTATTTCAACCTATAAACTTCATTAGCAAAGAAAACCTTATATTAATGGGTATATAATTTACCTCTTTTAACTGGTCCAAAATCACATAATTATTTGCATAATTTCTGTGATTGTTAGGCTAAAAGATCCTTCATTTTGCATAAGAGGGTTTAGATAGTTTAAAAATGTGGTATGACTTTTCTAAATATAAACCTTCATTGTGTAAAATTATTACTTCTGACTATGAACAAATGGACAATATTGTGATTGATACATACGAGGTTCTTCATTTGCATAGTATGTGCATTGTGAGTTGGCTAAAAATAAGTCCTTTGATTGGTTTAAGCATAATACCTTATTTGTATGATAGGTTTTATTTTAACTGGTACAAAACACTCTTTTTATTACTCCAAAGACAAGTTTTCCTGTGAATATGATGCCTTTATTGTCAGTAAAAGTATACAATGTTGTGATTGGTGAAAACATGGTCCTTCATTTACACAGGAGGCATTTTGTGATTGTTATAAACTTGAAGCTTACCGCTATTGTGACTGGTTTAAACCTGAGTGCTCTGATTGGTTAAATACAAGCCTTCATTTGTATAAAATGCTTACTTCTGACAGTGATAAAATGGAGAATTCTCTGAATGGTACACCCAGAGTCCTGCATTTTCATAGTAAGGTTATTGTGACTTGGTAAAAGAAGTGCTTCAATTGGTTTAAATATAATCTTTCACGTTCGTAATAGGCTTGGTCCTAAGAGGGAAAAAACACTCTTTGGACTGGTGCAAACACAAACTTTAGAGTGAATAAGATGCCTATGTAACCAGTAAAAGAAAATCAATGTTGTGATTAGTGAAAACATCATTCTTTATTTGCACAGTAGGCATTTTATGATTGGTAAAAACACGAGTAATGTGAGTGGTTCAAATACAAGCCTCATTTGCATAAAACGCATTCTTCAGATAATGCTAAAATAGAGAATCAGGCAAACTCAGCCCTTCATTTGCATATTATAATATTTATGAGTTGTTTAAAAGTGAGTGGTATGATTGGTCCAAACCCAAGCCTTGATTTGCATAAAATGCTTTTCACAATGATAAAAATGGAAACTGTTTTGATTGGTACATACATAGTCCTTTATTTGCTTAGCTAGACTTGGCTAAAATTAAGTGCTTTGATTGGTTTAAGCATAAGCCTTCATTTGCTTAAGAGGCTTGGTTTTAACTGGTGGAAAATATTCTTTGGATTGGTCTAAATACAAACCCTCATTTGAATAAGATGACATAGGTCATCAGTAAAAATAAATAACGAAATGATTGTGGACAAGAATGGGGACATGCTATAATTACATATAATGTTTCTGCTTCTGGTATAAAAATGGCTAGTAGTTCTGTAATCTTTTTTGTTAGATTCCAGAAACAACGCAAAAAAAATTATATATATAGGATCCCTAGTTGTACATTTTAAGAATCTTTGTATATGATTTTGATATATTCTTCCCTGTTCACTACTGTAGTCCTAGCTATTTTGGATGGAATTTCAGAGGCTGCCAGCTTTTTCCTTGGCCTCCCCTTTGTCCCTCTGTTGTGCTGTCCCCTGACCTCCTTTCATGCACTGTCAGTAATGCATCCTAAGGCCTTATGTGATTTCATGACCAGTTTGTTTTCACTGTCCTTGGTGTTTGGAACTAGAAAAATAGTTCTCATCAATGGTTGTTATTACCATTAAATAAAAACCTTGAATACTGAGAAAAAATGTGAGAAGAGCAGTATTGATTCTGAATTTTCAGGTATATTCTATACAACACATAAAATGATAACATCGCACTGTCTTACTGACTGATAATAGCTCATTGATCATTCATTCATCAGCATGTATTGCAAACCACCATAGTTCACTGATTCCAAGGTACATATTTCTTTTTAGATTTTAACATCTCTGAAGTAACAATATCTTCAAAACAATAACGTTGTTCTCAGTCAAGGTCCCGGTGGGAAACATAACAGACTCAAATGGGAATTAAAGAGGGCATCATGAAAGTAGTATTTTGTAATGGTGTGGGCATGGGGTAAAAGAACTCAATGGGAGATTTTGAGGCATTCAAATGTGACTGCAATAAGAAACATCTATCCTAGGCTTGAACAAGGCATGCCTATGGGAACCTAGAAAGAACAATATGTATAGTTTTGTTAGAAGTCACAGAGGGGAGCAGTAGTAGAGGAACACAACTTTGGGATCAGTCAGAAGAAAGTACTCTAAATAAAACCCAACGACTTTTTCCTCCTGTTCTCTGAGCTCTTGCTGTTGGCTGAAACTCTTTCAAACCAACCAAAATCCACAGTGTAAAGGAGCAAAACGGAAAATTTTGGAGAGTTTTAGAGAGTACATGTGGGAGAACAAACCAAACTACCCAGTACAGTTCATCCACTTGGGCCCTTACCATTTATACTTCTTTGTGTGTTTCGCGTTTATAACTATTTATCTGTTATCAGCTGAGAAGGAAGACATTCCTATATACTGTTTCCACAGCAGGGTGATGACAGATAACAATAATGAATTTTACATTTCAAAATGTTGGAAGAAAGTTCATTAAATGTTTGTGGCTCCTATCAGCTTCTTTTGTCCAAATAAAATCTTACCCCTCAGTACAGGGATCACACAAAGTTTGCCAGTTATATGCTCCAAAAGTCATCAGACTATAGCCCACAGGCTGGCCATTTGGTTTTGCTAGCTAAGTTCTAGTTGGGACACAGCCACATACATTCTTTCACATATTGTTTATGGCTGTTTTAGTACTAGAACAGCAGAGAGGAATCATCGTGATTAAGACCATATATATTTATAAAGGATTCAGTTATCATCTTTCACTTTAAGAAAATGGTTTGTCCCATGACTACTGTCAAGGTAGGGCAAAATCAGTTTTGTCAGAATCCTATATGAAGTCTAAAAACTTAGCAACCACCCTTTCTCACTATACAATATAGCCAGAAAACAATGCATCTGGAAGAAAAAGCTAACTAGTCTAATATTTATGGTCCCAGTCCTGCTTCTGTCTAGTCCTGAGATCTGAGTTGATAATGTCACTCGGGTTCTTTTCAAATCTTTCTCAGCACTTCAACCTGATTGGCCGCTTCCTCCAGATGAGTAATCCAAACTTCAACTTCTGGAAGGTGTGCCTCCTTAGCAGTCCTATTTAAATTGTTAGGTTGTAGTTTCCACTTGTCAGGATTAATATAGCGCTAAGAAGAGTTATTCACAGGAAACTCCTTGGTATGAAGACCTGCTTCTCTTGTGACCCCATGTGTGAGCAACCCAATTTTCTTTTGAAAATCATCCCACCTCCTTCTCAACCCAAATAAGTTGAGTGGTGTGAGGAATTCATGAATCACCAAGAGGCCTTAAGTTTCAAAGGTGATAATATACTAATGATTCCTATGCTAGCCCACCTTCTTTAGGTACCAGAACACATAAACACATTGAAGTAAACATTATGGAAATAGTAAATTTCATTAGTGGACAATTGGGTTTAAAAATAAGAGTAGATAGTCACAGCTCTAGATCATAATTCCTTTACCCATGCCTTTTAACATTTTGAGAGACAATCTCTCTCTCTCTCTCTCTCTCTCTCTCTCTCTCTCTCTCTCTCACACACACACACACATACACACAGCACACACACTTTTGAGTCACACACTGTATATGGAAAGGTATTTCTTCATCCTTACTAAATATTATTAGCTGATTCTGCAACTGAACTTTGAGTAAAACATCAAACCGATTATTTTGAGTGATTCATGAGATGTGGTAGAACTAATCAATTTCATTGCATGAACCCAGAGGTGCACATTCTTCACTGTGAAATAAGTTCCTCCATCAGATGTATGTAAGGTATTCTTTGAGTGTAAGTACGTGGCATATTCACTAATAGGGAAAATAACATGTCTTTCCAACCTTAGGGCTATCTCACCCATTTTACTTTTATTTTTTTATTTATTTTATTTTTTGACCTTTTATATACAGATTGAATTTTCATTCATTAAGGGGAGGCCAAAGTGAATGCCAGTGCCAGAGTCCAGATGTGGGAGACAAGTGAGCAAAAAGCAAAGTAAGGGGCAGATGCAATAGCTAAGAGCAAAGAGGAATCTTCCCGTACCACTTTTACCGTTCAAATGGAAACTACACATTCATCTGGTCCGTGTCAGCTCAGCAAATGCTCATGTCTTCAGAGACAAAGAAGTGTAAAAACAGTAAGACTAGAGGTCACATAATCAATCTTCAAAGACATACAATCCATCTTCCAGAGTTCAGAAGAACAGGAAAGACAACGTGGTAGAGAGATTGGGAAAGTGAATTTAATGACACCACAGTTTGCATCAGGTGCAGGATGGCAGACAGTTTTAGTCTCACGGAAATATTCCATTCAGAAGCTTAGAAGCAAACATGTTAAACATTTAAATATTATTACTAATTTTGTACTAAACATGTTAATGTAAGCAAATAGGAACAACAAAATAGCCAAATGAATGGAGACTACTTATCATCTCTTGAGATCAAAACTTGATTTCTCAGAGTTCTATACACACATACATACACACACACATCACTGAAAATTTTGTGAAGAGGACTGGTATCATATTAAGTGCACTTACTACAGGAAACACTGAAGTATCAAATTAAAAAAGACATGAAAGGACCTTAAATGCAAATTGCTAAGCAAAAGCAGCAAATCTGTAGAGAGTCTTCATTATGTTTCTGTATTTATCAAAACAAGCAGTATAAAGTATTACCTTAAGTTAAAAATAATGTCCACATATTCTATCGTCAGTTCTAAAGTAAATGTGCGCCAATGCTTCAAGGGGTTAATTAGGAGGAACTGTGGAGATAAATAGTATCAAAACCCTCTATAGCTTCTGTTTAGGTTTTCTATAAACCCAGATTTTCTCTAAGCAATAAAATCGATTCACTAGAAACAAGCAAAATAAGCCAACTTCTTACAAGAAAAATAAATTAGGAGACTATGTTGGCAAGTGAATGACCATGTGTATAGATGATTCAGTAACAGAATTTTGGGTAAATTGCCCCTTTTGTCTTTCCCAAATAAGCCTCACTCAATAACACAATGATTCATACATGTTCATGAGATATTGAAAATGTGCTGTCGGCTGGGATTTAGCTCAGTGGTGACGCTTACCTAGAGCGCAAAGGCCCTGGTTCGGTCCCCAACTCGAAAAAAAAGAACCAAAAAAAAAAAAAAGAAAATGTGCTGTCCTTGTGTAATTCAACAAACCCCTAGACTCATCTATAGGTCCCAGAGAAAACCTTGGTTTTCTCATCAATACAATGCTTACCCAAGGAATTGGAGACCCAGACCCAGTACAGTCACAGAGCTGGGCCAATACCTGAGCTGAGGATACATTTCTCAGATCAATTTAATTCCATTTAATTTTGATGCTGAAGACTGAATTCAGGGTCTCACACATGTGAGGCAAGAGCTCTAACATTGAGCTCCAGCTCAAGTCTTTTAAAAACGTTTTATTTTGGAGACCAGATCTTCCTAACTTGCCCAGGCTAGCCCCAAACTTGTGATCCTCCTGCGTTAGCATCCCAAGTAGATAGGAGTAACTACAGCTGTGCTCCACCACTTTATGATTTTGATATCCTCCTTAAGTATTTGTCTGGCATTTATATTGAGGCATACTTTATTGATGGAAAAGATACAAAGGAAGTGCCAGGGAAAGGCAACTTTGTATTGCCCCTTTGTTCTTAGTAATTTATGTCTAGCCCAAACTGACATACCCTATGCAGCAAAACAACCTCCTTGTCTCATAGGAAACTGTCCCTTAGAAAGCTATTTACCCACTCACAATTTGTTCTTCAGGGACAGGATCTCTGTCGCATCCATACACTCAAGCAGCTTTCCCCCCTGTTAATAACATATTCTTCCTGAGAGCGGTTCCTCACCTCATTTTATTGCCAAAGAATGCCTCTGAGACCTTGGGAAGGTGCCAAGGTAACTTGCCTGCTCATCTAGCTGTTTTGCAAGCAAATAATGTTAGCATGGTTTCTGAGGTGACAGGGAAGAGTTTAAATTAAATAATGATATTTCCAGAAACCCTCGTGAAAAGAAAATCAATGAAAGTGTCTCTTAAACCCCTTGTGTATACTCCACCAATCTGAAGAACATCAGAGAGAGTTTAAAAAAAAAGTCTAAATGTCCCTTTCTCCAAGCAACTGACAACCAATAATCTCTATTGTTGAATATCTGTTTATGAAAAGAAAAGATATTTATAATTCTCGATGATACTTCCAACTCTGAGTGATGCCAGATTAATTATTCTAGCACTCCATCACTTTGTGCTAGAGTGGCTCCCCTCCCTCCTTGTTCCTAAAAGACATGAAAATAAAGCCTCTCTTTGGGCCTTGTCAAATCCTATGCATTCTTACAAACAAGTTTGAAGTTTATAATGTCAAAATCAATGATTGTTAAGTAAAGTATTTTTGGGGTACAATCAGATTCCCTTTTTAGCTGAAGTATATTTAACGAAGAGATAAGAATGTATTCTTCTGATTTAAATACATATCTAGCTCTCTGACCTGCTACCAGATTCCAGTGATTGAAACTTTGCTTTAATTATGTGCATTAATTCTGACCTCAGAACTTTCTTCTGTGTTAAAATATTGGATAAAAATTTGAGCATTTTGGCATTCCTGGCCTATACCAAACAAGTACTTAATTTTACCTTCCTAAGGATTCTTCTCCAGGATAGGTTGATGAATTTTAAATAAAGTGCAACTGATAATATTTGAAATAATATGCCTTACTCACAGCGACACATTAGCTTGTGTTTCCATGGAGTGTGTTTTGACAGAGTGGTAAATTTGTTTATTCAGATTAAAAGCATGATCTTGAAAACTAGTCCTGCAAGAAAGGCAGGTTTCCTACATATGTCATGGAGGGTATGGATGGGTCATAGCAAAAAAGACAGCTTCTAGCCCAGGGAAGATCTGAGAAGGGGGTAGCTTAGCGTCAGGAAAAGTGGGGTTGTTGGGTTGCTACCTTGTTCCTCAAAAAACAAAACTTGACCATAGATGTTTAACTTCAGCATATTTAAACACGCTCTGTAATATTCATCAACTAATTGATTGAAACTGAAATCCTGACCTGAAGGAGACTAACACATGTGTCAGCATTCCATGACCATCATAAATGCTTCAGATTTTAAACCATGGTTTGTTGACTTCATTGCTTTTGGTTCTCTAGTGGCAGGCCAGAGAAGTCTTGGCAAAAAAGTGTGATAAAACTATTTCCTTTATGGTTTGGATGGATGGAACAGGAAGGGGTCCAGGATCCTAATAGCTCCTTCAAGGGCATGTACCTGGTAACTTGAAGGTCACATGATGATACATCTTTAAAACAGTTTACTACCCACCAATACTAATTAAGCATTATTACATGGCCTTTGGGAGACCTATAATATTCAAACTATAGTATTTCTCAAAATAGGTACCTTTTAAAACATATTTCATACACTGGGGGCCATTTTATTGTATATAGAATGTTTAATATCCAACCCAGCATCTAAGGAAAAACAGTTAAAATGTTATTTAAGTTAACTCACTTTTTTGTAGAAGTTTTAATTTTCTTTTCTTTTCTTTTTTTTTTTTTTTTCGGAGCTGGGGACTGAACCCAGGGCCTTGTGCTTGCTAGGCAAGCGCTCTACCACTGAGCTAAATCCCCAACCCCTAGAAGTTTTAATTTTGCCTGCCATATTTATGTACATTACTTCACCAGGTATCTTCAATTTTCTAAATAGTTATTCATGTGTGTATACATGAATGTACCATAGTATGCACATGAAGGGCAGAGGGCAACCCTTGGGAGTCATTGCTTTCTTTCCACTATGGGTTCTGGGGATAGAATTATGTCATCATGCTTTCAGGGTCAAGTACTTGTATTTTCTGAGCCATCGCACTGGCCAGCATCATAGTTATTCTAAGATAGATTGGTTATATCCATTTTACAGTCAAGCAGACCAAAGCCTATTTGGATAAATTACTTCTAGTCTTTGGTATGTATTTGAATATTTGGTAATATTTGAACTGAGGACTTCTGAGACTAGGGTTAAGATTTTTCCACTTTATCCTGTTTGTATTGTTCTGCGTTTGGATGAGACATGACCCCTTAGGTTCACAAGTTTGAACACTTGGAACCCAGTAGGTGGTGCTATTTGGGACGGTTATGGGATGTTTAGGAGGTGGGGGGTCTGTCTTCTAAATAAAGCATCTCTCAAATTATAACTCTTTTGTAGTGGTGTATCACAAGCAGTTTGATAAGACTTACCACAAGTGTTTCTGGAGATTTTTGGAGCAATGTTATTATGTTTGGAGGAATTCTATGGAATCACAGTATTCATTTCACAGTTCAGATAATTTTCCTAATTTTTAATATGGCACAACATTTCTGATTTTCTAGTACACATTGTAGAGGAATTTTAATCCAGCAATATGGCTGCACTGATCACATCCAAATTCTAGGTCTGTGAGATCTGGCTGGAATTCAGACACAACCTTAGTACACACCTTTAGTTCCTGTGGCTGGACTCCTTTAGCACACACCTTTATTCCAAACAATGAATAATTGAGGGGCATACAAAGTGATAGATCAGAGTAATATTTAACAGAATGAGTCAAAGATAGAATACACCCAACTCTCAGGGGAAAAGCTATTTAAGAGCAGCGGGTTGGGGGAAGGAAGGAGGGAGGGAGGGAGGGAGAGAGAGAGGAGGGAGAGAGAGAGACAGAGAGAGAGAGACAGAGAGACAGACAGAGAGGGGGAGGGAGGGAGGGGAGGAGAGAGAGAGAGAGAGAGAGGAGGGAGGGAGGAGAGAGAGAGAGAGATAGTTGAGTTCAGTGCCGTGGAATTGAACTCAGTTTGTCAGTGAGTTGGGAGTCAGTGCAGTGAGCGCAGTGCAGCGGAGTTGAGTTTACTCATGAGTTCATGCAGTTCAGTGCAGGGCAGCAGAGGCAGCTGACATCAGGGAATAAGAAGAAGTCATAAGATTAGAACAAAATGCCAGAGTTAGTTTGAGGACAAGCAGAGCAATTTGGTAAGAATTTAACAGAAGCCAGATTGAATCAGTCTGTTTGGAGAGGAGTTCGAGCCAGAACAGTTGAGTTGAACCAGTCAGCCCGAGATCAGAAAGATCTAGAAAGGGTGAGCTTACTAAGCAGTGAGTCTCGGGGGCTGAAAACATTCTAGGCTGCATTAGATTGTACACAGGCTGGAAGCTTCCAGGACTAGGCCTAAGTTAGCAGATGGAGGCAGTGAGCCTTGGAGAAGGCAGTTGCATCAGCTAATAAAAGTTACATTTACAATACATTTGTCCATGCTGTTTCTTTTTCTTGGTTCAAAGGTCATAAAGGACAATACTGTAGCAGGAAATGTCCTGCTAATCTTTAGTGGCAGTGTTCAGATCAATGTGTTGTATTGCATGAAAAAAAAACAAAAAAAAAAAAACAAAAAAACAAAAAAAAAACAAAACAAAAAAAAAAAACAAAAGTAAAAACAAAACCCAACACTGATCACAACAGCTACAGCTTTGCAGTTTCAGAGGATTCTTGGACTTAATATTTCTACCAACTTCATTCCTACAAGCAGGGCTTGCTGTTATTCTTTCTATGGCTTTCTCCTTTCCAATTAAATTTAAATCATGAAGTATCAGAGGATCCCACGACTCCCATTGCTGAGTCAGGTGCATGCACAATTCATCTGTTGCTTAAGTACTTAATTATCATTAGCCATGTATTAGTGACCTTTTAAAGAAAAGGGGGTATAGGGTGTTCCAAACTGGCATTGTTTTTGTGCCCTAGAAAAACTACATTCTCATAAATAAGTTCAGTGATGAAAACAAGAGAGTACAATGAGAGCCGATTCTGGTCCTCTGTTGCGAGTGCTATTTATGTAACCGAGAGAAAATCAGGTGTTTAAGATTTTCTATCTCCTTCCTCATTTTTTAGTTTATTCATGGGGAAATCAGAAACTGGAATCTCCAAATAAGGAGTGAAATATTCCACTAAGGTTGTCTTGTAGTCTCCAGAAAGCTGATACGCTGGGATCGCCTGTAGCATCTACAGACGTCCCAATAAGCATTGACACAATTCACCAGCTAAGGTCTGTCATTTACATTGACATAGTTTGCCAACGTTCCCTCCCACAGCTTTCCCTCAGATACCCTAGAAATCATAAGCATTGTGTCTCTAACAGTGATGAAGAATCACTAGTCTTAAGCCAGGGTCTAGCGAGCCTGAAGAACAAGGCTGTGCAAACTAGAGTAAAAGCCCTCCTTCTAGGCTTTTGAGTGACAGGTCAGTTACATTCTTCTATAACCTTTAGATTGTTATTTTGTTCCTTGTAGGAGAAAATGGCCTGACTGTTGCAAGTTGCTATTTCTTCACCAGTACTGGATACTGCAGTCAGAGGGATGCTGTTAAAATACATGCTATTTTGACTTTCTTCAGCTCAGAACTCTCAGCAGTTCCCATTTCATGCAGCCAATGACCCAGACTCCTAGTTAGGATATACAGGTCTTTATCCATCCTTGCTCTGTTTGCTCCTTCCCACACTCACTTTGAAATGGTGGTTTTTAAAAATATGATCGGGATGTAAAATGAGTAAATAAATTAATTAACAGAAAAGAAAAAAGTGCTTGCTAGCGCAACGTTCTGTGGTGTTATTTTTGTGCCCTTCTGACTTATTTCACAAATACTTTTGATCCGCTACTTTCAGCCAAGCACTGGGGAGAGAGCTGTGCAAACGTGTTGCCCCGGCCCTTATGAATCTTACATAAAGGGGAGATAGCAGACATGGGCATCAGGTTCATTGCATGAATAATTTATTGTAATTGTAATAGGTGCAGTGGAGGGGAAATAAAGGCCAACTTCAGAACAGGATCAAGGAGGTTTTCCTGAGGAAGTAGCATCTAAGACTGGGATTATTTCTGGGGATTTGGCTAATGACGACAAGAAAAGTACACAGGGTGGCTAAAGAGGAAGGGAGGACAGGGAGGGGAGGCCCAGCCTGGGATGCACTAGAGAAAAGGCAGTGACCTTCTCAGACTGGGCCATATACAATAATTTGTATTTTATTTTCATTTCAATTGAAAGCCCATGGAAAGTTGCATAGATCACTTGAGATGGTCATATATAATCTCTATAATGACAAACAAGTATAGTCATGTGCTAATGCTAGATCATAGATACAATAGTGTTCACTATAAAGTTCTTTCAATTTTTCTGTATATTTGGACATTGAAAATACCATTTTGAGATGAATCTCATAGGGAGTGTATTGGAATGATGGAGAACAAGAATGGCTGTAAAAACAACAGCCAGAGAGATAGCTCACTTGGTAACGTACTTGCAGAACAAGTCTGATTACCTAGGTTCGATCCCCAGAGTCCCTGTAAAGTGGAAAGAGAGAACTGACTCCACAGAGTTATTCTCTGGCTCTATGTGTGCATGTAACACACACAATGTATATACACACAATAAATAATAATACATAATTTTTAAATGATTAAAGTTTGGAAACTTGCTGAAATAGTCATGAAAAGTAGTAATGTTAGTGTGGACTTGGGTGCTATGGTGGGGATAAGGAAGCTTAAGTAGACTTATGATTCCCTGACTGACTTTGCCTCAGGGCAAAAGAACAGTGAGAAATAAAAATCAGCAATCAGCCTGGTTACTGTCACTTGTTAGAAGATAGATGTCCTAAGTACTGAGGTAGAAGGGGCTAGAACAACAAGACTCCATAACAGGAATGATAACAAAATGCTTAGTTTGATTACAGTTCCAAAGAAAGTCCCCTGAAGGAGATGTCATCCTGGCAGTTAGATTACGGTTGCCATCACTACATAAAACTACAGAAATAAATCCTTGAGAAGGGAAATCTTACGTGAGACTGAATGGAAAGAAAGAATGGAAAGATAGAACGATACCAGACTGGGTATACAATCAGATACACCAGACTGGGCAGTCTCTGGTATATCTAGAGAACAAAAGAAAATATTAGCATTTTATTGAGGAAAGAGGTAGTAACACGGATTATTTTGGAAGCAAGCTCATATGTCAGACAGTGTCTTTGGAAGTTGGCAAGCTTGGGTTGATGGTCAGCATCAACTGCTATGTAAATTGTGTCTTAAAGTCATAGTGGATCTTTTGGTTACATAAGGCTTGCAAGGCATCCTATGGAACAGATATTTATGACTTACATGTTATTTCCTATAATTTCTCAGCTTTATACTGGGCAGGAATAAGTAAATTGGATTGACAGATTTTTCTCAGGGTCTAGAGCTGAGAAGTAAATCTTCACTGGATCTGAAAGTCTGAAGTTGTAAGCATGTGTTATCATGGAAGTAGGATAGAAACAAGGAGAGAGAGCTCCGAAGAGAAGACGTTAACAGTTCTGCAGTTCTGCTGAGAATTATCAGAGGCAGAAGGGGAGGAGCGAGTACTAACTAGAAACAGAAAAGTCTGGGGTGTGTTTTCATACTTCCTTTCATCAATTTTTCTTTGTTTCTGATCTCTTTTAGATACACAGGAACCTATGGGTATTCATTCTTCATATACATGTCTAATTCTATAGGGTAGATGCATGTAAGAGGATAGCTGGATGATATAATTATGAAATAAAAATTATATACATATACCATCTACATAAACACACACACACACACATATATGTATAATTTTTTTCAAAGTGCTTGTCCTTTTAAAAAGAAAAGTCTGTTGAGAAAAAGCATTAAGCATAGATGGATTACCCATATTTCCTGTGGCATCTGATAACACTGACTGAACATACTCAATGGATTCCTATAAGGTAATAACCTATAGGCATAGAAAAGACTAACGCTAACAGTAAGTATACTTTCATGCAGAAGTGGTGGGCAAAGCCACTCCACAGGCTTTAAGCACTTGAATTTTATACTCTTCATAGACTATTTTACCTTTGACACTGAGTCTCATTATATAGTCCAGGCTGATGCTGAACTTCCGGTCCTCCTGAACTAGTCTCCTGAATGCTAGGTTTCTAGTTATATACCAACACCTCCACTTGTATTTTGAGTTATTATTTTGCACACAATTTTAGAAAGAGAGTGTGAGCTGAAGATGTATGCCTTTTATTTACATGAAGAACTAGAATGAGGGTTTTTTTTTAAATTTCTTTTGAATATGTGGGGTTTGGTTTATAGAAATACCCAGTTAGATTGGTTTGTGTATTAATAGGAAGACTATTAAATATATTCTTAAATCAGTTTTGAAATTTCAAAAATATATCTAAAACTGTGTAACAACTATGTTGAATGAATCTGAACATGGTTTTCATTTTTCTATGACTAACATTCATTTGTTGTATTTAAAAGGGTTTTCATGTACATTTTTATATTTATATTTTTATTTATTTATTTATTTATTTATTTATTTATTTATTTATTTATTTATTTATTTTTGCTGTATGGGGTGCCACTGAGATAGGGTCTGACTGTATAGCCCAGAATAGCTTAAAATTCTCTACGTAGCTAAGGCTCACCTTGAACTCCTGATCCTCCTGCCTCTGCTTCCACAGTGCCAGGATGACAAGTGCAACCAATGACATCTGGCATAGACCATGTATGTTCAGGTTTAAATAATCAGACTCTGATCTACTTTCTTTGACATGTGATCCTTGATAATCACAGAGTCATGTCAAAGTTACGTATGGGTTAAGTCTGGATTCAGTCACAGGCTCTACAGGACTTTGAGCAAGTTACCTCAGCTCTTTTTGGACCACAGGGTTGGAACTCAGAAAATGGCCAACCAGGCTTGGCATCCCTTCTGGGTTTAACTGACTGTGCAAGTAAATTTGGTAGTTTAGGTTTGGCATCAAAGTGCCAGGACGTAAAACATGGGTTCAATTACCGGCCTCTGTTCAGCATCCTTTCTACCACCATCACTCATATCATGGCATCAGTTGACAAGGCACATTTCCTTTTGAAACTTTGGACTTAGCCATATGGCTTCCTTTTGACCAATGAGGCATACTACACGTAGGTGCCTGAGCAACAAGGCCTATCCAATTATACCTCTGTCACTACCAGGCTATTCCAGTCTAATGAGGATGAGAAAGAAGCATCTAATTTACATCTTCAGGCTTGGAAGTATGAAGCAGAGCTTTCCTAGGCAACCTTCATAGGCATAAGAAAGCTTTCATTTTAGGTCATTGACTTTTGGGGTGCTTTGATACTTACTGTTATAATATCAGAAGAAAATAGTAAGAACTTTGGTGAAAGTGAAGGAGAGACCACGGAGTCTCCTATAGCAGCACAGGAGAAGGGCAGCCTACGATCTCCCTTTTCAGTTAACTAGTCTCACTAGTGAACAAAATGTAGAGATATGAATTGGCTGGCCCTTACTTATTATTTCCATTTACTGAATTGCTTAAAATATTTGACAAAATATATTTTTTGTACTTTCTTGTAACAGAGTTCTCAAATTGCTAGATTACCATCAAGGTAACCTATGACTCTACCTTCCAATTTTCTACACACATGCTAGTATGTATCTGTGTTTTTGTTTTGTGTGTGTGTGTGTGTGTGTGTGTGTGTGTGTGTGTTAGTGAGAAACAGAGAGAGGGAGGGGGAGGGAGGGAGGGAGGGGGAGGGAGCGAGGGAGAGAGGGAGAGAGAGAGAGAGAGATAGAGAGAGAGAGAGAGAGAGAGAGAGACATCACACTACATAATCATTTAGTTATCTTTACCTTGAAAAGGAGGCTGGAGTTTATGATAAATTCTGTAATTATCAAAGTCCCACCAGTACAACCTGAAACATTACCATCTCCATCCCGAAGTTTGCCACTATAACAGCAGTCTACCCTGTCCTCCAAACAGTCCCCAGGCCATCCCAGAATAAATATAAGAAAAAGAGGCCAGTATCTTTTTTTGTTATTCTTCAAGCCATCTACCTCCTTCATGTTCCCTTCTCTTCTCAGACTCAACAAACCTTAAGTAACTCAGTTTGGAAAAGAATGGGGACCCCCAATCTAAACAGTATTCTCCAATAAGCTCATAACATTTTTATCAACATAAAGCCTATGAGCCTTTGCACAGTTTTATTGTTGGAAAAGTACACCTCCTATTGTCTAATAAGGGAGACCCGAGTAAGTGAACACATAAAAGGATATGGGTTTTTACTTTTGTTTTTTGACAATCAGCAATATCCTAAATGTTCACAGCACTGACATGTTTCCTATTATGGCCTAATACTCTTCAGTGATTTCAAAGCCCCAGTCTTTTCACTGAGAGGAAACAGCTGGCAACCAGAGATGTATTTTTGGGAGAACTGGTGCCCTCAGAGCCTACATTTTGCCATGCTAGAACGTAGCATGAGAACTCCCTCTACAGATGTCCCAGGGTTGTCAGCCATCTTTTGCCAAAGGCGTTGTTCTTCCCCACGAGAGTCCATCCAGTCCACAGCCTTCCCATGGCTAATACCTAAAGAAGGAAAAGACAACATTTCACACAAGTGGACTTCCTAGAAGGTAAAGAACAACCTCTGAGGGGAAGTTTTAAGAAGAAATCCTTTTGGCCTCTTCTCAGGCCCCATATGTAGTGAGGTGCTAAAATGAATCAGTGTTTTGAATCCCCATGACTTCCTTCTGCTTAGGTTGTGCAGAGAAATCAGAATGGCTCCTGATATCTCATTTCTACCCTACTTTGTAGCTTGGCAGAAAACTGGCTCATCTAAACCAAGTTAATGTGAGTTCAGATATGTACCACGACTACTTCTCTGGCCCTTGGAGATTTCAATTTTACTGGCATATGTACCCCTGTTTTCCTTAATATATAAAAACGTTTTCATATAGATGGAGTCTTTCTCAACCCAAATGCCATGGCTTATGGCTGGCCTAAGTTATGGGGTAAAGTGATTTGAGGTAACTGCATGTGCACTCCTAGTGCTAAAGCATTTGGCTGTTACAATATGTCTCCCTATCCAGTTCATACCCTGCTGTATTTTATGAGTTATGTGCTTTCATTTTGTGTTGTTTAGTTTTCTATCAACATGACACACTTTTGGGTCATTGAAAATACACCAATCTGATTGGCCCCTGGAAAATCTATAAGCAGTCCTAGGTTATATATGAAACAAGCTGTACAAACAAGTAAACAGCATCCCACCATGGTTCTGTTTCAGTTTCTGCCTCTAGGTTTCTGCCTGCAGTTCCTGCCTTGATTTCCCATCATGGTGATCCATAATTTGTGAAGTGAAATGAACCCTTTCCTCCCCAAGTTGTTTTTGGTCATTGTCTTCATGATAGCAACAGAAAGCAAGCTAAGACATATTGCTCATATGAACAACGTCAGGTGTTGTTTGTAGAGAAAATTCAGTTTCCATTCAACTTGATCATAGTTGAGCTGAAACACTAGACAGTGAAAAGATGTTTCAGTAATAGTGATTTTAGGAGTCCCTCCTCTCCTATCAAATTCTGTGCTGTCTTGGAGATCTTTACCTGAGAAAAACTTGAGGTAAGACCCAAAAAGAGTACTTGAAATTCACTTATATGAATGTATTAAGATTTTTCTATTAAGGTACCAAATATTAATACAACATTTCTTCGACTTAAAGCCTAAGGATACAAGGTTACCATAGAAACACACTGATTATTTCAGGGATTAGTTGTAGCTCAAACAGCATGATAATCTACCACACATTTACACCAGTAGTAACCACAGCATTGCTCATTCTAGTCATACATGAGCTCCAGCTCACCCAGGTCCTTACCGCTTCCGGAATTTAAACGAACACCTCCTAGAAAGATGTTGCTGGAAAAGGCCTCCTTGTCCCAGATGGTGAGTTCTAGGCAAGCATTCTGTATATCCTGAGGATACAGACCGCTGAATATGAACACATGGTTCCACTGAGGATTGACACTCTTTTTTACAACCGCAGTTTTGTGCTTGGTGGCTTTGTTATCATCAGGAAGCAGGTAGCTGTGAAAGGAAACATTCAGTGGGAAAGTAAGCAAAACAATTTGCTACCCGTGAGCTGTCACTTCAATTCCTCACAGTTCTTTGGAATTGCATGTGAACACAATATGCACAGTTGATGTCCTCTCCCTGGTTTTTATAAACTTAAATAATATTTTATTTGGAGAGACGACTAGTGCTACAATAATAAAATGCCCTCCTTTCATTTCTGACTACAGTTTCTGTCTTTCCAAATCCTTCCAAATATTTGGTTCTCCATCTGGTAAAGAAAAGACCCCCCTGGTGGTAGCCACTAATGAAAGCTTTGCTTTGTGTCTTCTGGGTCATCTGTTAGCTGATTGGCAGGCACAGTAGATAGTTTTTTTTGGCAGGTTTTCAGCTTTCTGCCTCAAATGCTGTGCTATCAGGTTACCAGGTTCTGTGTGAGTTTTCTCCATTATGTTCAGAGCACCCCGAAGTTACTGAACATGAAATGCTTGAAGGTCAATTCTCAATCAGTAGGTTTTGCAAAACGGTTGATGAGTTCCCTAGTTCTTTGAGGGATACTCCTAAGGGCCATTGTATGTAGGTCTTGTTTCTTCCCCGGTGGAAATGAACTCTAGTGGCCTACAGTAATAACCTTCTCATTAACAGATCTTTTAAATCCATTTCCCTCTCTCTTTTGCTTCATGGTCTATATATATATATATTTTTTGCTGGTGTTTCCTATAAGCTCTTCTTAGGTAGACTACTGGCATCCTAGATCCCCTCTATTTTGTTCAAACTCATCCTAGATCCCCTCTATTTTGTTCAAACTCTAACTCACAAACCTCTTTGTGCCTTCAGGAAACATGGTTAAGGAAAGAAAATGAGTGTGTATATGGAATCAGTACTTGAGACAATTCCAAAAAATACATGTAAATAGTCAGGAATAAAGAAGATAACTGTGTCATGTGGCATTCCATTTACTATATCAGTCAGCACTAGTAAGTGGGGCAATGACAGAGGGCTTATCTAGGAATGCCCTAGGTTTAATTTCAGAACTATCACCCAAAAGGAAAAAAAATTAAATTTATCAGTGAACACTATTATCTCCCAATCTTCATTCTATCTTTATTTTTCTTTAAAAAATCCCAGGTTTTATTACCATCTTACAGCTTATTTTATTTTATTTTTTGTATTCCCGTCATTTAAAGTCTCTGGTTCTAAATTTGAGCATGCCATATTTGCTTACACTCTCTTGCAACTCATCAAGCCACAGAACTGGGTTCTGGCCAATGGAATGCTAGAAGTAGCTCTGTGAAACAGTTATGGACACTTCTTACCAGCACTTCCTACCAGCCCAGGTTTGCATAGGACAGCTGAGCCCTGCAGAGCTAGCTGTCCTCATCCATGGGGAAGATGACATAAAAACAAAACAAAACAAAGCAAGCAAAGCAAAACAAAACAAAAACACCTTTTGGGATAGACCCCGTTCCAGTTGTTCAGGACCTACATGAAGACCAAGCTGCGCATCTGCTACATAAGTGTGGGGAAGCCTAGGTCCAGCCCGTGTATGTTCTTTGGTTGGTGGTTCAGATTCTGAGAGCCCCAAGGGTCCAAGTTAACATACTCAGTTGTTCCTTCTGTGGAGTTCCTATCCCCTTTGGGGTTGCAATCCTCCTACCTCTTCCGTAAGAGTCCCCAAGCTCTATCTACTCTTTGGCTGTGGTTGTCTGCATCTGTCTCAGTCAGCTACTGTGTGGAGCCTCTCACATGGGATATGCTCTTCTATCTGGACTGCCTTGTCTGGCCTCAGTGAGAGAGGAGGCACCTAGCCTCACAGAGACTTGAAGTACCCAGGAGGTCCTCACCAACTTAGAGGAGAAGGGAAGGGGGTGAGGGAAGGATTGTGGGAGGGAGAAACTGGGAGGGGGCAGTGAGTGGGATGTAAAGTGAATAAGTAAAAAACAAATTACACTTTGAAAAAAATTTTTGTCCCTGATAATCAGGATGCTTCCATACCTGCCTTAGATCATCTTTAGTCATTGTTTACATATAAGACAAAATACATTTCTTTAAATGCTTTAGTATTTATTTTTTTATTCTCTCTCTCTCTCTCTCTCTCTCTCTCTCTCTCTCTCTCTCTCTCTCTCTGTGTGTGTGTGTGTGTGTGTGTGTGTGTGTGTGTGTGTGTGGAGAATGTCATGGCATGTGTAGAGAGGCCAGAGGACAACCTCTAAGTGTCAGATCTTGGTTTTTACCAGGTGGGTTCTTGTTATCAAAATTGGTCCATTGTGTTTGGTGGCAAGCCCGTTTCCCTTTACTTGCAAATCATGTGTGCCCAAGATGTCATTCTTAAGCCTCAAATACTTTAGTTCACAAGTAGAACCTATGTAATTATGTAACATTACCTATGTATCTGTTCTTGCATTCTCACTGGCTCTTTGAAAATATATCGCAGTTCATTTTTAAAGGTATTTATATTTTTTTTATTTCTTTATATTTTTTTTATTTCTTTATTTGCATGTTGTAGTGGTTTGTATGTGCTTGGCACTATTTTGAGGTGTGGCCATGTTGGAGGAGGTTGTGGCCTTGTTGAAGTAGGTGTGTCACTGTGGGCATGGACTTTAAGACCCTCGTCCTAGCTTCCTGGAAGTCAAGTCTTCTCCTAGCAGCCTTCAGATGACAATGTAGAACTCTCAGCTCCTCCTGCACCCTGTCTGCCTGCTGCCATGCACCCGCCTTGACGATACTGAATCTCTGAACCTGTGAGCCAGCCCCAATTAAGTGTTATTCTTACCCGAATACCCTTGGTCATGGTGTCTGTTCACAGCAGTAAAAGCCAAACTAAGACACATGTGCATGGGTGTTTTTCCTACATGTGTGTCTATGCATCATGGGTGAGCAGTGGCTGTGGAAACCAAAAAGAGGGTATCAGATCTCCTGAGACAGTAGTTACTGATAGTTGTAAGCTACCATGTGGGCGTTGGAAATTGAACCTGGGTTCTCTGCCAGAGGTCTGTCCCACTCCTTAGTGCATTTTTCAATTAGCTTAATATTCCAGCATCCAGAAGATAATTTACTCGAAAGTTAGTTTAAAAATAGAATGAAATACTGTTCTTTATTCTTCTTGCTGATAAATTCTCAGGAAGAGAATGTAAATACTGTTCAAACAGTATTAAGTCATCCCTAGAAGGCCATCATAGGCAGAAAAATATGCTTTCCAAAAAGACAGTAAGGAACAGAGTCCTAAACTGGGTGCTGGGGCTCCTGAGGCAAACTGCAGCAGCATGATCCAAAGAAAAGATTTCCTTTATGCTAAAGAATGTTATACATCAATGGGAAGACCCTAGTTATCTTTTTCTCCTTATTACAAGGTTCACCAAACTTAAAACACATGAAAATAAAGGTATGATTTATTTCCTTGTGGGAAAATTCACCTTTACACAGAATCTTACCCTGTGACCCCAGCTGGCCTGGAACTTGCTACATGTATCCCAAAATGAACACACACTTATCAGCCTGACTCAGTCTCTACAGTACTGGGACTTCAGGCATTACTATCAGGTCTGGATCACCTTTCAAAAGGACAACATTTCTGCCTCAAAGACTAATGCCATGGCTTGACATCATGGGAACTTGCTTTATCACCTATGTTTCATGGCGCTCCGTGAGGTCAGCTTTCATATCTATTTTTTTTAAAGTATAGCATCTAATGCTTAATATATATACATTTGACTGTTTGCTTGAATGAATGAAAACATACGCTTTAGCCCAGTTCCTCTAATTGCATGAGAAGAATTCTCCAGCAGTCAGAAACAAGGGAGATTTGCTATTTGGATTCCCTAGAATAAGCAAGAATATCCATTTAAAGGGCAGTGCTCTTTCAAGGAACTGCCATTTGCTGTATATAGTAAGTATAGAACATAATATATATAATCTAATTAGGTATATATAATATGCAAAATAATATGTAATATGTCCGGTAGTCCTTGTATATATTATGCGTATACATACACTCTCACATACTCTCAGGGCAGATGCTGATGTTTTCTGCATTTTACAATGTTCCCTAAGAGAGCAAACCAGCAAGTATTTAATATTTTGTTTGTTGTACCAAATGATAACAGAGCAAAAATAAAAGTCTAATTATACATAGAAAATCATGCTGGTTTTTTTTTTCTCTGAGAAACGAGTCTCCTGGGAAAGTCTTCCAAACTTCAGAGTGATGGGACCTCAGAAAATGTGCTGGAAGCACAGCAAAAGCTGGGACACAAACTCCCATCCATTCTGACATTGCTTTAGACGTAAGAGCAACGACTTAAGGGGAGCTCTTCCAAACCACATCCGATAAGCTGAGCGTGCGCCTCTTACAACTACCGCTGTTCAGTGGCTCGTAGTTCCCCTCAACACCAACAAGTATCATCTGACATGAGCTAAAACAAATTTACCCCTTGACGAAGCTGTCAGAAGTGCCCCCTGCTTTTACTGCTGTCAGATTCTTTGCTTCTTTGATGAAAACTTCAAGTATTCCCCCAGAAATGGCAGGTGACTCTTTCTTCTTTCCCCTTTTAAAGATCTTCTTTCCTGCAAAGAGCGGAGGTGGAGGAGATTAGAGAGTCTACTTCACAATTTACAAGGGACATCTTCAAATAATTATTTTTTTTCTGACAATCAAGCGTTTTGTGATTATATATACACAATATGTAGTATAAATAAATATATAAATATGAAAGTTTCCTTCCTAACAGACTTCTTCATAGGTTTTTCATTTTTGTCTAGACTGAAAAATAGACATAAATAAATTTAAAAAATAAATATGTATTTAATTTTTAATTTTAATTTAAACTTAATTTAAATGTAAGCAAAATAAATAAATAAATAAATAAAATGTTAGTGTTTGAAAATTTTGTGTATATATATACAGTACTTCTTGCTTATATCCACCCTATACTCTTTCTGCAGTTCCTTCCAGTACCCCATAATATATTTCGCTCATAACGTCATTGCCTCTTTTTAATTTTTGTTTTTTTTTTTTTTTTTTTTAGGAGCTGGGGACCAAACCCAGGGCCTTGTTCTTGCTAGGGGAGCGCTCTGCCACTGAGCTAAATCCCCAACCCCCTCTTTTTAATTTTTATTTACTCTCTTTTTAAAAAATTTAACCACAGCCCTGTAAAGCTTCTAAAAGAATAGAATGGAAAAGATCCTTCCTGGTCCACCATCCTGTTCTTATTAAGAAAGAGCTCTGGTGAAAGCCAGACACAAGAAAGACATTTCTATGACTTTGATACATTAAACTAACTTACAAGTGGAATAGTCTATAACTCCCATTTTATGCAGGATCAGCTCTAGATTCAGTTAAATTTTGTGGTTGGGAGAAAACATTTTCACTTCCCATACTTTTTCTAATGAAATAGGTTCAATATGAGCAGTAACCACTAGGTGACTGCCACTTTTATTTAAACTTAATACTCTTTGAAATACCTTCCATATATGAACCAATTTATTCCTCACATTATTTTTAATATTTTTCTTTTATTTCTAAAATTATAATTATATCATTTCATTCTGCCTTTCCTCCATCCAAACTTTCCCATACATCTCTTCTTGCTCTCTTTCAAATTCATGGTCTCTTTTTTTCATTGAGAGTTATTACATGCCTATGTGTATATATGTATATTCCTTACTATAACTTTATCAGTCTGAATAATTTTACTTGCCTGTTTTTAGGGCTCACTTCTTAGCACTGACAAAGTGGATGGGGTAAAGATCACAAAGCCTCAATCTGACACAAAGAACTACAGACACCACTCTTTTGACATAAGAAAACTCAGACCATGAGATGAGTTACTTTCACAGGGAAACACTGAGGAAAGTGACCATGAATAGCAAGATAAAGGAATCTGACTAAGATGTTAATGGAAGGAGGAAAAAAAGAAAAAAAAGATCAAATTGATTGCATCTGGATTTTCTCTTTTTTGTTTCGTTTTATGCCAGATATTTTTTCTTTTCTTTATGAATAGCTGTGAATGAGTCCATAGAGAAGCTTCTGTGAAATCACATCCCTCACATAAGAGCTCTTTCCTACGTTGGGAAAGATTATGTGTCTTTTGAACTGATGGGTAATGAATCTCCCTATCAGGGTTGGTTTCTAAGTATGGATTTTTGTCATGCATTCCTCTTCTCTACATACACTGTAAAAGACAGTTACTCCAACCCTGTTGCATTATTGTACTGGGAAAGTAACCCTAACTTACTTACTCAGTTGTAGAAACAGAGTGTTACTGATCAGGGCTATTGATTTTTACCCTACCTTGAGGTTGTTCTACTGGAAATATAAGGTTCTCCTCTGGAGGAATATAACGCAAAACAATGGTTAGCTCTCCTTTATATTGAAGGCTAATATCAGGAGCCAACTCCACCTTGACAAGAAGAAATAAGTAAAAAGAAAGTTAGAATACTGCATATCATCGTGTTAAAAGAGCAACTCAGGACTGTCTGTCTAGGGATGGAACTGTTCATCATTTGTTCCCTACCCACATAAATCATTTTTCAACAAAATTCTCTCTTTTCAGATGACTCTACCTTGTTGACAAAAAAAAAAAAAAAAAAAAAAAAAAAAAAAAAAAAAAAAAAAAAAAAAAAAAAAAAAAAAAAAAAAAAAAAAAAAAAAAAAAAAAAAAAAAAAAAAAAAAAAAAAAAAAAAAAAAAAAAAAAAAAAAAAAAAAAAAAAAAAAAAAAAAAAAAAAAAAAAAAAAAAAAAAAAAAAAAAAAAAAAAAAAAAAAAAAAAAAAAAAAAAAAAAGAAAAAAAACCAATGCATTTTGTAACATAATAATATACAAAAAAGATAGTTAAAGTGTAGGGTCATTTTTAAGTCTGACAATACGTATTGGGGTATACCCATGGCATCATTTTCATTATCCAGCCAATTTCTGCTCAGAAAAACATAGAATTTAACACAGTTTTCACTAATCCTGCTGTCACATCCAAAATGCTTTCTTTTTTCATGGACCACTTTTATAAGACTTTGAAGATGCACTAGACATAGACCCTGCTTAAATGGAGTTTGGAGGCTGTTAAACTACCTACATTTCAATTCACTAGATTAATGAGCAAAATCACCTCTACAAAGAAAATATATTTTCCTCTGATAAAGCCATGTTCATAAAGAGTTAGCTGTATAAATCTATAAAGTGTTTAATGGCAGGCACATTTGTGGTGGTAAGCATATAAATCATTAAGTATATAACTTAATATTACATATGTTGATTTGTGCACAAGGACAGCTGTCACAATAGAAATGAGGTTAAATAATTTAGGAGAACAAATATTTGAGTGCAAAGTTGTTTCTGGTTTATGTGGCCATGATTGGCCCAAATACAATCCTTCATTTAAGCACAATGCTTACTTCTGACAGTGAATAAGTGGAGAATATTAAGACAGGTGCATACGCAGTCCTTCAGTTGCATTGTATGGCTGTTGTGACTTGGCTATAAATAAGTGTGTTAATTGGTTTAAATATGATCCTTCATTTATATAAGATGTTTGATTTAACTGGTACAAAACATTCCTTGGATTGGTCCAAAACAAACCTTCATTTGAATAAGATACCTATATCATCAGTAAAAGTAAACAATTGTGTTACTGGTGCATACATAGTCCTACATTTGCATAGTAAGGCTATTAAGACTGAAATGTGGGTGGGAGGGAGAGCTAGACCTTCAGAGGGGCAGACATGCCTGATAAGTCAGAGGAGACTACTCTCTGCCCACATTTCTGACTCTAGAGGAAAACAACTAGCACCATCTGGGCCCCCTGTGCACAGGTCCCAAGAGAAGGCAAGGCCCTTCTGGTTGCTGCCCTCCCAGAGAGCTGAAACCGGCACTGAGAAGCGACTCCAGGCTCAAGACCAGAGGTAAGACCAACTTTTCTGCTCCAAGTAATCTGCCTGGTGCACTCAGGACTCACAAAGGCAAAATTTCTCCAGGACCTGGCACTTCCAGTTTCAAGCTGGGGCCCAAACCTCGCTGATCCTGGCCCACAGCTCCCTGCTCCCAAACCCCATGGGAGAGAGAGCTCATCACCCAGACAGGTGGGTACTCCTGAGACTGTAGGACAGGAGAGACTGCCAGTACTGCCCATCCTTGCCCACATCCATGGCCCAAGAGGAAACTGTACAGGGCATCTGGGAACAGGAAGATAGGGGCACTCAAGCTGCAGTAACTCTGCAGTCCAGACTCCACCTGGATCTGAAGGGACCCGGTCAACAGCTCCCTGTACCCAAATCCCATGGGAGGGAGAGCTAGACCTTCAGAGGGGCAGACACGCCTGGGAAGCCAGAGAAGACTACTCTCTGCCCACATTTCTGAATCTAGAGGAAAACACCTAGCGCCATCTGGGCCCCCTGTGCACAGGAACCCGAGGGAAGGTAGGGCAGGCCCTTCTGGTTGCTGCTCTCACGGAGAGCTGAAACCCAGCTCCAAGGAGCGACTTCAAGCTCAGACCAGAGAGTAAGACCAATTTTCTGCTCAAGTGACGTGCCTGGTGGACTCAGGACACAGGCCCACAAGAACACCTGAAGACTAGTAGACAGGAATGACTATATGCCTGAAAGCAGAACACTCTGTTCCCATAACTGGCTGAAAGAAAACAGGAAAACAGGTCTTTAGCACTCCTGACACACAGGCCTATAGGAAGGTCTAACCACTGTCAGAAATAACAGAACAAGGTAACACCAGAGACAACGTGATGGCAAGAGGCAAGCACAGGAACCCAAGCAATAGAAACCCAAACTACATGGCATCATCGGAGCCCAATTCTCTCACCAAAGCAAACACTGAATATCCAAACACACCAGAAAAGCAAGATCTAGATTTAAAATCACATTTGATCATTATGATAGAGGATGTCCAGAAAGACATAAAGAAATCCCTTAGAGAAATGCAGGAAAGCACAAATAAACAAGCAGAAGCCTATAGAGAGGAAACACAAAAATCCCGGAAAGAATTACAGGAAAACACAATCAAACAGGTAAAGGAGTTAAAAATGGAAATAGAAGCAATAAAGAAAGCACAAAGGGAGATAACCCTGGATATAGAAAACCAAAGGAAGAGACAAGGAGACATAGATACAAGCATCACCAACAGAATACAAGAGATAGAAGAGAATCTCAGGAGCAGAACATTCCATAGAAATCATTGACACAACTGTCAAAGACAATGTAAAACGGAAAAAGCTACTGGCCCAAAACATACAGGAACTCCAGGACACAATTAAAAGATCAAACCTAAGGATAATAGGTATAGAAGAGAGTGAAGACTCCTGACTCAAAGGACCAGTAAATATCTTCAACAAAATCATAGAAAACTTCCCTAACCTAAAGAAAGAGATGCCCCTAAACATACAAAAAGTCTACAGAACTCCAAAATAGATTGGACCAGAAAAGAAACTCCCCCTGTCACTTTTCTGCTTCAAGTGACGTGCAGTAGCGGAAAAAGGTCAAGTAACATATAAAGGCAGACCTATCGGAATTACACCAGACTTCTCACCAGAGACTATGAAAGCCAGAAGATCATGGACAGATGTCATCCAAACCCTAAGAGAACACAAATGCCAGCCCAGGTTACTGTATCCAGCAAAACTCTCAACTAACATAGATGGAGAAACCAAGATATTCCATGACAAACCAAATTTACACAATATCTTTCTACAAATCCAGCCCTACAAAGGATTATAAATGGTAAAGCCCAACATAAGGAGGCAAGCTACACCCTAGAAAAAGCAAGAAACTAATCGTCTTGGCAACAAAACAAAGAGAAGACAAGCACACAAACATAATCTCACATCCAAACACAAATATAACAGGAAGCAACACTCACTATTCCTTAATATCTCTCAACATCAATGGACTCAATTCCCCCAATAAAAAGACACAGATTAACAAACTGGATATGTAATGAGGACCCATCATTTTGCTGCCTACAGGAAACACAACTCAGAAACAAAGACCGACACTACCTCAGAGTGAAAGGCTGGGAAACAACTTTCCAAGCAAATGGTCAGAAGAAGCAAGCTGGAGTAGCCATTCTAATATCAAATAAAATCAATTTCCAACTAAAAGTCATCAAAAAAGATAAGGAAGGACACTTTATATTCATTAAAGGAAAAATCCACCAAGATGAACTCTCAATCCTAAATATCTATGCCCCAAATACAAGGGCACCTACATACGTAAAAGAAACCTTACTAAAGCTCAAAACACACATTGCACCTCACACAATAATAGCAGGAGATTTCAACACCCCACTCTCATCAATGGACAGGTCATGGAAACAGAAATTAAACAGAGACATAGACAGACTAAGAGAAGTCATGAACCAAATGGATTTAACAGATATTTTAGAACATTCTATCCTAAAACAAAAGGACAAACCTTCTTCTCACCACCTCATGGTACTTTCTCGAAAATTGACCATTGGTCATAAAACAGGCCTCAACAGATACAGAAAGATAGAAATAATCCCATGCGTCCTATCAGACTACCAAGGGCTAAAGCTGGTCTACAATAACAATAAGGGAAGAACGCCACATATACATGGAAGTTGAACAATTCTCTACTCAACGATAACCTAGTCAAGGAAGAAATAAAGAAAGAAATTAACGACTTCTTAGAATTTAATGAAAATGAAGGTACAACATACCCAATCTTATGGGACACAATGAAAGCTGTGTTAAGAGGAAAACTCATATCTCTGAGTGCCTGCAGAAAGAAACAGGAGAGAGCATATATCAGCAGCTTGACAGCACACCTAAAAGCTCTAGAACAAAAAGAAGCAAATACACCCAGGAGGAGTAGAAGGCAGGAAATAATCAAACTCAAAGCTGAAATCAACCAAGTAGAAAAAAAAGGACCACAGAAAGAATCAACAGAACCAAAAGTTGGTTCTTTGAGAAAATCAACAAGATAGATAAACCCTTAGCCAGACTAACCAGGGGACACAGAGATTGTGTCCGAATTAACAAAATCAGAAATGAAAAGGGAGACATAACTACAAAATCAGAAGAAATTAAAAAAAATCATCAGATCATACTACAAAAGCCTATATTCAACAAAACTTGAAAATCTGCAGGAAATGGACAATTTCCTAGACAGATACCAGGTACCGAAGTTAAATCAGGAACAGATAAACCATTTAAACAACCCATAACTCCTAACGAAATAGAAGCAGTCATTAAAGGTCTCCCAACCAAAAAGAGCCCAGGACCAGATGGGTTCAGTGCAGAATTCTATCAGACCTTCATAGAAGACATCATACCAATACTATCCAAACTATTCCACAAAATTGAAACAGATGGAGTGCTACCGAATTCCTTCTATGAAGCCACAATTACTCATACCTAAACCACACAAAGACCAAACAAAGAAAGAGAACTTCAGACCAATTTCCCTTATGAATATCGACGCAAAAATACTCAACAAAATTCTTGCAAACAGAATCCAAGAGCACATCAAAACCATCATTCATCATGATCAAGTAGGCTTCATTCCAGGGATGCAGGGATGGTTCAATATACAGAAAACCGTCAACATAATCCACTATATAAACAAACTGAAAGATAAAAACCAAATGATCATTTCACTAGATGCTGAGAAAGCATTTGAGAAAATTCAAAACCCCTTCATGATAAAAGTCCTGGAAAGAAAGGGAATACAAGGCCCATACCTAAACATGGTAAAAGCCATATACAGCAAACCAGTTGCTAACATTAAACTAAATGGAGAGAAACTTGAAGCAATCCCATGAAAATCAGGGACTAGACAAGGCTGCCCACTCTCTCCCTACTTATTCAATATAGTTCTCAAAGTCCTAGCCAGAGCAATCGGACAACAAAAGGAGATCAAAGGGATACCGATTGGAAAGGAAGAAATCAAAATATCACTATTTGGATATTTGGTATTTAAGTGATCCCAAAAGTTCTACCAGAGAACTACTAAACCTGATAAACACCTTCAGCAAAGTTGCTGTGTATAAAATTAACTCAAATAAATAAGTAGCCTTCCTCTACACAAAAGAGAAACAAGCCGAGAAAGAAATTAGGGAATGCTACTCAGCTGTCAAAAACAATGACTTTATGAAATTCATAGGCAAATGGATGGAACTGGAAACTATCATCCTGAGTGAGGTAACCCAATCACAGAAAAACACACATGGTATGCACTTATTGATAAGGGAATATTAGCCCAAATGCTCGAATTACCCTAAATGCACAGAACACATGAAACTCAAGAAGGGTGCTTTAATCCTTCTTTAAAAGGGGAACAAGAATACCCTTGGGAGGGAATAGGGAGGCAAAGTTTAGAACAGAGACTGAAGGAATGCCCATCCAGAGCCTGCCCCACACGTGGCCCATACATATACAGCCACCAAACTAGATAAGCAAAGAAGTGCAGGCTGACAGGAACCGGATGTAGATCTCTCCTGAGAGACACAGCCAGAATACGGCAAATACATAGGCAAATGCCAACAGCAAACCATGGAACTGAGAACGGGACCCCAGTTGAAGAATTCAGAAAAAGGACTGAAAGAGCTTGAAGGGGCTTGAGACCCCATATGAACAACAATGCCTACCATCCAGAACTTCCAGGGACTAAGCCACTACCCAAAGACTATACATGGACTGACCCTGGGCTCCAACCTCATAGGTAGCAATGAATAGCCTAGTAAGGGCACCAGTGGAAGGGGAAGCCCTTAGTCCTGCCAAGACCGAACCCCCAGTGAACGGGATTGTTGGGCAGAGCGTGGTAATGGGGGGAGAATGGGGAGGGGAAGCTCATATAGAAGGGGAGGGGGAGGGATTAGGGGTATGTTTTTCTGGAAACCGGGAAAGGGAATAACAATTGACATGTAAATAAGAAATACCCAATTAAAAAAATAGACTGAAAAGTGAATAATGTGATTGGTCCATACACAAGCCTTCATTTGCATAAATCCATACTTCTAATAGTGATAAAAGCAAATGCTGTGATTAGTACAAGCACATTTCTTCATGTGCATATCACTGCACTTTTGAGTAGATTAAATGTGAGTGCTATGGTTGGTTCATATGTAAGCTTTATGTGCATAAAATAGTTACTTCTGACAGTGATAAAATCAAGAATTCTGTGAATAGTGCAAACATAATCATCATTTGCATAGTAAAACTATTGTTGCTTGACTAAAAATAAGTACATCGATTGGTTTCAATGTAAGGCTGCATTTACATAAGAGACTTGGTTTTAACTGGTACAAACCACTGTTTGGATTGTTCCTAGCATAAACCTTCAGGTGAACACTGTGTAAAGAGTGCTGTGATTTGTAATAATTTGGTAATTGCTTCTCTGCCTTTTGGCTAAGATTAAGCATGGTAATAACACAGTCCTTCATTTGCATAGGAGGTATTTTGTGAGTGATAAAAACTTTAGTAGTGTGATTGGTCCAAAAAGAAGCCTTCATTTGAATATAATGTATATATCATACAGTAATAAAATGGACAATGTTGTGATGATACAAAAACAGTCCTTGATATTCAGAATAGGGCTCATATGAGTTGTTTAAAAGTGAGTGCTATGATTGGTCCTAATATAAGCCTTTGCATAGAATGCTTACTCTTGATGGTGATTGATTGGACAATGCTCTGGTGAATACACAGTCCTTATTTGCGTAATAAAGGAAAGGTGAGAGGAATACGGAGGTTTAAAATCAGGTGTGGGGAAATATATGATAGAGGGTCAAAGGACCAGAAGCTGGTGGGGTTGTAGAATCTGGGGTAAATCAAGGACGTGCCAGAGATCTGGGATAGTGGAGTCTCCAAATAGTCAGTGGGGTTACATTAGTTGAGAGTAATTTCAGTGGAGATATCCAATCTGAAGAGGCTACCTCCTCCGGCGAGGCAGGAATCCCAGTGGAGGGGGTGTTGTGGTTTGCCCTGAAGTTACTGTATTTTGATGCTAATTCCACTGCCCCAAGGACAGCTGCCTACTCATGATCTCAGAACTCAGGTGACTTCACCAGAGCCACCTCTCCATTGAATTTGTAAAGTACTGGTGAGGGGCAGGTACAGTATAGAAGGAGGCCTGTCATTGGAGGAGAAGGAAGGATGGGTGGGAGAGAAGTTTGAAGGAAGAGGAGGAGACTAGGGGAGAGAGAGGGAGGAGTCGGGAGCGAGAGGGGGATTAGATTCAGAGAATAGGGTTAGAGAAGACAGTTGACAATTGAGCCAGTAGAACCTGAGCAGGGCGGGAAAGCATTGAACAGTTGATATAGTTGGCAGAGTTAGTAATGAAAAAAGTGGGAAAGGGACTGTTTAAGCACACGATGGGGAACTGAGAGAGGAGGAGACAGGAGATGGAGAGAGGGGAGAAGCCATGGCAGGTGATGTTAAGATTCTGTTCTGTGTATTTATAGGTTGTTATTAATGTTCTCAAGGGATAGATGGTACTGGGCTTTGTATGTTTAAGTGGGCAATTATATCTTACCAATTGGATCTAAGATTACTGTGTTGTGTGTTCTTTTATGTGAGGGTTTGAATGTAGGAAAGTGTGGGGCTGGGCTGTGTTTCAGCCAAGATATCTAGCAGATATCTTGGAGCACTGAGATGCAGGACCTAGCGGGTAAAAGACAATCCATACTCTTTTATTTTTATATTTTTACAACAACAGAGGGGTAAGCATAGCAAGATACCCATTACATTTTTTGACCCAAAATTTATCTTGTTTACAAGAAAAGCAGGAGAAAGATGGACCAGAAACTAAGGGAATGGCCAACCGACAGCCATCCTTACTTGAAACCCAATTCCATGAGCAGGTACCAATCCCTGACACTATTAATAACACTGTTGTGCTTGCAAACAGGAGACTAGCATTAACTGTCCTCTGAGAGGGTCCAACCAGCAGCTGACTGAGACAGATGCAGAGATCCACAGAGAAACAATGGACAGAGTTGGAGGACTCTTATAGAAGAGTTGGGGAAAGAATTAAGGGCAACAAAGGAGATAAAAACTCTATAGGATGATTAATAGAGTCAACTAACCTGGGCACACGGGGGCTCTAACTGACTGAACACCCAAATAAAGAGCTTACATGGGCTGGACCTAGGCCCCAACATATGTGTAGCATATGTGCAACTCAGTATCCATGTTGGTTCACCAACAACTTGGGTAAGGGCTGTCCCTAAAGCTGTTGTCTGTCTGAGAAATAAGTTCCCCAACTGAGCTGCCTTGTCTGGCTTAGTGGGAGAGATTCTACTTAGCTCTACAGAGACTTGATGTGCCAGGGTGAGGGGATACCCAGGAGGCACCCTTTCAGAGGAGAAGGGGATGGGGGAATATGGAGATAGAATGTGTGAGGGGGGACCAGGAAGCTGATCAGGATGTAAAGTGAATAAAAAAATTTCTATCAGTGATTCTAACTTATCATAAAATTTGGGAATCATACGTTAATGTAAAACATGTGACACCTTTAAAGTAAGTGCTGATACTGGAACAGGTAAAACACTGATAATCCATTATAGTAACATTATGTTAGAATAGATTTTTAAAATACTAATCCCTCTATACTAGCTGAGAATAAAATTTATGATCATTAGAGTCCAAAAGCTGAAATTATTTAAGTATAATTTGAACTTGAAAACAAAAGTGAACATTTGTTTTACATAAAATGAATAGTCAAGGTATTAAGCCATCAGAAAAATGTATCTGCTTATTTTAATTAAAATATTGCTAATTCGACAAAGCAGTCAAAAAATGATTCCTAACAAAATTCTTCTGTACTCATAGATCAGTGTCTAGCCCAGTTGTCATGAGAGAGGCCACATGCAGCAACTGATGGGAACAGATGCAGAGACCCACAGCCAAGCAGTAACTGGAGCCAGGGGAACCCTGCAAAACAGGGGGAGGAAGGACTATAGGAGCCAGAGAGTTCCAAGACACCATGGAGAACACAGCTCACAGAATCAAATGTGAAGGACTCATAAGGCTTCACAGAGACGGAAGCCACAAAAATGGGGCCTGTATAGGATTGACCTAGGTCCTCTGCATGTATGTTTTGTTGTTTAACTTTGTGTTCATGTGCGACTTCTAACAGTGTGACTGTGAAATGATAACACTCTGACCCTTTTGCTTGATCTTGGGATCCTTTTCCTCCTACGGAGTTGCCTTATCCAGCTTGGATATCAGGGTTTCTGCCTAGTCGTAGTATAACTTGTTATGCCATGTTCAGTTTATATACCTGAGAGGCCTTCTCTGTTTTATCGACAGGAAAGGGAGAAGGAATGGATCTTGGGGAGAAGACAGGTGGGGGAGAAAACAAGAGGAGAGAGGCCAGGATGTAAAGTATAGGAAAATGATAACAATCATGAAAAGAATAGCTCATAGGCTCATATATTTGAATACTTAATCACCAGAGAGTGACACTATTTGTGAAGGATTAGGCTATGTGACCTTTTTGGAGTAGGTGTGGCCTGGTTGGAAGTATCATTGGCTTTGAGGTTTCAAATGCCTACTCCAGGCCATGTCTGTCTTCCAACCACACTTCTCTTTGCAGACCAGAATGAAGTGCTCAACTACTTCTGCCTCACAATGTCTGCCTATGTGTTACCATGTCCCCTGCCATCATGATAATGGACTAAACCTCTGAAACCGTAAGCAAGCCCTCAACTATAATGCTTTCAACTATAAGAGTTGCCTTGGTCATGGTATTTCTTCACAACAATACAACAGTGACTAAGATATGTACCAAAACAAAACATGGACAAAAGACAATATCTTTTATTAGTAGTGTTTGAAAGATTGGTTATTTAAAGACAGAAGAATAAAGCTAGATACTCATCCTATATAAGTATAATATATGATATATAAATAAAAACAAAATAGATAATAAATTTAAGAGTAAAACCTTCAAATAGTAAGACAATGATTGAATAATTTTCAAAGTATAGGGGCTTCAGTAGTATTGATTTTATGAAACTTTTTTTGGGAAGGAGATATGAACTCAAAAGTATATGAAAGTGAAGCCAAAAAAGAAAAATGAATCATATATTATAACATGCAACCAAAAAAATTTAATACTTTGTATGGCTGTGCTTCATCCAAATAAAAGTCTTCATTTGCATTGAATACTAACTTCTGACAGTGGTTGGTGTATACACAGTCCTTCATTTGCAGAGTAGTAATATGGTGTCTGGTTTAATGTGAGTGCTATGGTTGGTCCAAATACAAGCCTTCATTTATAATGTGTCTTTACTTCTGTCAGTGAACAAATGGAGAATTTTTGATTGGTGCAATAATATTTCATCAACTATAGAGTAGTTACAGTGTGGATACTTTAAAATGGAGTGCTGTAATTGGTCCACAACCAAGATTTCATTTGCGTTGAATACTTACTTCTGACAGTGATCACTCAGAGAATGCTCTGGTTGATGCATACACAGACACTTATTTGCAAAGCAAAGTCATAGTGCCTGATTTAACCTGAGTGTCGTGATTGGTCCAAATATAATATTTCATTTGCATAGAATGCTTACTTTTGATAGTGATCAATTGGAGAATGCTATGAATAGTGGCTACAGAAACCTCATTTGAATAGCAAAGCCATTGCGATTGGTTTAATGTGTATGGTATGATTGGTCCAACTATAAGCCTTCATTTGCAATAAATGCTAACTTACGTATGTGATCAAAAGGAAAAGGCTGAGGTTGCTATACACAGAGACCTTGATTTGCATATCAAGTCAATAATGACTGGCTAAATGTGGACGGTGTCATTGCTCCAAAAAGAACACTTCATTTGCACAGAATGCTTACTACTATATGTGGACAAAAGGAGAAGGTTATGAATCATACATACATATACATGCATACATAGATATACATTTATATACCAAGGTCATTGTAACTCAGTGTGTGGTAGAATTGGTGAAAATACAATCCTTAATTTGCATTGAATCTTTACTTCTGTATGGGGTCAAATAAATACTGCTCAAATTGGTAAATATGCAGAAAATCAATGCATAGCAAGGACATTGTGTCTGGTTTCAAGTATGTGGGGTGATTGGTCCACATACAAGCCTTCATTTGCATTGAATCACATACTTCTGTATGTGGCCAAATGGAGAATTCACATAGGCCTTCATTTGCATAGCAAGTCCCTAGTGACTGGGTTAATGTCTATAGGCTGAATGGCCCACATAAAAGCCCTCTATTGCATTGAATGCTTACTTTTATCAAAGAGAGAGTAATCAAAGAGAGAATGTTCTGATACGTGCATACTCAGACCTTCATTTGCATACTATGGCAATACTGTCTGGTTTTACCTGAGTGGTGGGATTGGTTCAAACACAAGCCTTAAATTGCACTGAATGATTACTTCTTTATGAGGTCAAATAAAAATGGTGTGAATAGAGCATGTGCAGACCATCATTTGCATAGCAAGGTCATACTGCCTGGTTTACTGTAAGTGGTGTGATTGGTCCAAATACAAGCCTTCATTTGCATTAAATGCTCACTTTTCTATGTATTTCCAGAGAGAGTGCTCTGATAGGTTGATACTCATACCATCATTTGCATACCATGGTGATACTGCCTGTTTTTATGCGAGTGGTGGGATTGGTCCAAATATAACCCTTCATTTGCATTACTTCTGTTTTGTGTCAAATAAAGAATGCTCTGATTGGTGAATATGCATAAAATCAATGCATAGGAAGGCAATTGTTACCGTACTAATGTGTGTGGAATGATAGACCATTTACAATGCTTCATTTGCATAGAATGCTTACTAGTCTATATGATGAAATGTGGAAGTTTTGATTGGTAGATACACAGAACTTCGTGTACTTAACAAAGATATTGTGACTGTCTTAATGTTTGCTGTGGTGTGAAGGAGAAGGCTTCATTCGCATAGAATGCTTATTTCTGTATGTGGTCAAATGGAGAATTAAGAAAAACCTTCATTTGCATAGCAAGGTCGTTGCAAATCAGTAAATTTGTGGAAGGTGATTGGTTCAAATATAAGCCTTCATTTGAATTGAATGCTTACTTCTATATGTTGCCAAATCAACAATGATCTGGTTGGTGCATATGTACACCACATTTGCATAGCATGTTCATTGTGACTAAATTAATGTCTCTGGCCTCATTTGTCAAATACAAGCCCTGATTTGCATTAAAGCATTCAATGCAAGTATTCAAAAAGAGAGTGCTCTGATAGGTGCACATTCAGACCTTCATTTGCATAGCAAGTCTATACTGCCTGGTATAATGTGAGTGGTGGGATTGTTCCAAATACAATTCTTCATTTGCATTGAATGCTTACTTCTGTATAGTGCCAAATTGAGAAAATCTGATTGGTGCATTCACAGACCTTCATTTGCATGGCAGGGCCATTGTAACTGGGCTAATGTTTCTGGGATGAATGGGCTAAATACAAGCCCTCATTTGCATAGAATGCTTGCTTCAGTATGTGTTCAGAGAGAGGGTGCTCTGAAAGGTGCATACTCAGACCTTCATTTGCATAGCAAAGGCATACTGCTTGGCTTAATGTAAATCATGGGATTGGTCCAATAACAAGACTTAATTTACATTGGCTGCTTACCTCTGTTTGGGGCCAAATAAAGAATACTTGGATTGGTGCCTTTGTAGACCATCATTTGCATAGCAAGCTCATTGTGACTGGTTTAATACATGTTGTGTGAATGGTCCAAATACAAGCCTTCATTTGCATTGAATGCTCACTTCTCTATGTATTTCCAGAGAGAGTGCTCTGATAGGTTGATACTCATACCATCATTTGCATACCATGGTGATACTGCCTGTTTTTATGCGAGTGGTGGGATTGGTCCAAATATAACCCTTCATTTGCATTACTTCTGTTTTATGTCAAATAAAGAATGCTCTGATTGGTGCATATGTATAAAATCAATGCATAGGAAGGCAATTGTTACCGTACTAATGTGTGTGGAATGATAGACCATTTACAATGCTTCATTTGCATAGAATGCTTACTAGTCTATATGATGAAATGTGGAAGTTTTGATTGGTAGATACACAGAACTTCGTATACTTAACAAAGATATTGTGACTGTCTTAATGTTTGCTTAATGTCTCTGGCCTCATTCGTCAAATACAAGCCCTGATTTGCATTAAAGCATTCAATGCAAGTATTCAAAAAGAGAGTGCTCTGATAGGTGCACATTCAGACCTTCATTTGCATAGCAAGTCTATACTGCCTGGTATAATATGAGTGGTGGGATTGTTCCAAATACAATTCTTCATTTGCATTGAATGCTTACTTCTGTTAGAAAGTCATATAAAGAATGCTATGATTTGTGCCTATGCAGACCATCATCTGCACAGCAATGCCATTGTTACTGGTTTAATATGACTGATGTGCATGGCCAAATACAATCTTTCATTTGCATTGAATGCTACCTACTCTATGTAATCAAACAAAGAAAAAACTCTGAGAGGTTCATACACAGGCCTTCATTTGCATGGGAAGGCCATACAACCTGGTTTAAAAGTCAGTGGTAGGATTGGTCTAATACAATCCTTCATTTTGCATTGAACCCATACAGAAGTATGGGGTTAAATAAGGAATAGTATGATTTCTGAATATGGAGACAGACAATGCATAGAGGCCATTGAGACTGTTTTAATGTATGTGGAATGATTGTCCAATATATAAGCCTTCATTTGCATAGAGAGCTTACTTCTGTGTGATCAAAAAGAGTGCTCTGAAAGGTGCATACTCAGACCTCCATTTGCATAGCAAGGACATAATGCCTGGTTTAATGTGAGTGGTAGGATTGGTCCAATTACAAGCCTTCATTTGCATTGGATATTTACATCTGTTGGGGTCAAATAAAGAATTCTCTGATTAGTACCTCTGTAGATCATCATTTGCATAGCAAGGCCATTGTGACTGGTTTAATAGAAGTCATTTGAATGGTCCAAATACAAGCCTTCATTTGCATAGAATGCTTACTTCTGTATGTCATCAAAAGGAGAATGCTGTAAATGGTTACATACACAGACCTATATTTCCATAGCAGGCCACTATTACTTGGTTAATGTCTGTGGGCTGCTTGGTCCAAACACAAGGCCACATTTGCATTGAATGCATACTTCTGTATAGTGCCAAATTAAGGAAAATCTGATTGGTGCATTCACAGACCTTCATTTGCATGGCAGGGCCATTGTAACTGGGCTAATGTTTCTGGGATGAATGGGCTAAATACAAGCCCTCATTTGCATAGAATGCTTGCTTTCAGTATGTGTTCAGAGAGAGGTGCTCTGAAAGGTGCATACTCAGACCTTCATTTATAGCAAAGGCATACTGCTTGGCTTAATGTAAATCATGGGATTGGTCCAATAACAAGACTTAATTTACATTGGCTGCTTACCTCTGTTTGGGGCCAAATAAAGAATACTTGGATTGGTGCCTTTGTAGACCATCATTTGCATAGCAAGCTCATTGTGACTGGTTTAATACATGTTGTGTGAATGGTCCAAATACAAGCCTTCATTTGCATTGAATGCTCACTTTTCTATGTATTTCCAGAGAGAGTGCTCTGATAGGTTGATACTCATACCATCATTTGCATACCATGGTGATACTGCCTGTTTTTATGCGAGTGGTGGGATTGGTCCAAATATAACCCTTCATTTGCATTACTTCTGTTTTGTGTCAAATAAAGAATGCTCTGATTGGTGCATATGTATAAAATCAATGCAGAGGAAGTCAATTGTTACCATACTAATGTGTGTGGAATGATAGACCATTTACAATGCTTCATTTGCATAGAATGCTTACTAGTCTATATGATGAAATGTGGAAGTTTTGATTGGTAGATACACAGAACTTCGTATACTTAACAAAGATATTGTGACTGTCTTAATGTTTGCTGTGGTGTGAAGGAAAAGGCTTCATTCGCATAGAATGCTTATTTCTGTATGTGGTCAAATGGAGAATTAAGAAAAACCTTCATTTGCATAGCAAGGTGATTGCAAATCGGTAAATTTGTGGAAGGTGACTGGTTCAAATATAAGCCTTCATTTGAATTGAATGCTTACTTCTATATGTTGCCAAATCAACAATGATCTGGTTGGTGCATATGTACACCACATTTGCATAGCATGTTCATTGTGACTAAATTAATGTCTCTGGCCTCATTTGTCAAATACAAGCCCTGATTTGCATTAAAGCATTCAATGCAAGTATTCAAAAAAAGAGTGCTCTGATAGATTTTGCACATTCAGACCTTCATTGCATAGCAAGTCTACTGCCTGGTATAATGTGGTGGTGGGATTGTTCCAAATACAATTCTTCATTTGCATTGAATGCTTACTTCTGTATAGTGCCAAATTGAAAATCTGATTGGTGCATTCACAGACCTTCATTTTGCATGCAGGGCCATTGTAACTGGGCTAATGTTTCTGGGATGAATGGGCTAAATACAAGCCCTCATTTGCATAGAATGCTTGCTTCAGTATGTGTTCAGAGAGAGGTGCTCTGAAGGTGCATACTCAGATATTCATTTTAGCAAAAGGCATACTTGCTTAATGTAAATCATGGGATTGGTCAATAACAAGACTTAATTTACATTGGCTGCTTACCTCTGTTTGGGGCCAAATAAAAGAATACTTGGTTGGTGCCTTTGTAGACCATCATTTGCATACCAAGCTCATTGTGACTGGATTAATAAATGTTTGTGAATGGTCCAAATACAAGCCTTCATTTGCATTGAATGCTCACTTCTCTATGTATTTCCAGAGAGTGCTCTGATAAGTTGATACTCATACCATCATTTGCATACCATGGTGATACTGCCTGTTTTTATCGAGTGGTGGGATTGGTCCAAATATAACCCTTCATTTGCATTACTTCTGTTTTGTGTCAAATAAAGAATGCTCTGATTGGTGCATATGTATAAATCAATGCATAGGAAGCAATTGTTACCGTGCTAATGTGTGTGGAATTATAGACCATTTACAATGCTTCATTTGCATAGAATGCTTACTAGTCTATATGATGAAATGTGGAGTTTTGATTGGTAGATACACAGAACCGTATACTTAACAAAAGATATTGTGACTGTCTTAATGTTTGTAATGTCTCTGGCCTCATTCGTCAAATACAAGCCCTGATTTGCATTAAAGCATTCAATGCAAGTATTCAAAAAGAGTGCTCTGATAGGTGCCACATTCAGACCTTCATTTGCATAGCAAGTCTATACTGCCTGGTATAATATGGTGGTGGGATTGTTCCCAAATACAATTCTTCATTTGCATTGAATGCTTACTTATGTTAGAAAGTCATATAAAGAATGCTATGATTTGTGCCTATGCAGACCATCATCTGCACAGCAATGCCATTGTTACTGGTTTAATATGACTGATGTGCATGGCCAAATACAATCTTTCATTTGCATTGAATGCTACCTACTCTATGTAATCAAACAAAGAAAAAACTCTGAGAGGTTCATACACAGGCCTTCATTTGCATAGGAAGGCCATACAACCTGGTTTAAAGTCAGTGGTAGGATTGGTCTAATACAATCCTTCATTTTGCATTGAACCCATACAGAAGTATGGGGTTAAATAAGGAATAGTATGATTTCTGAATATGGAGACAGACAATGCATAGAGGCCATTGAGACTGTTTTAATGTATGTGGAATGATTGTCCAATATATAAGCCTTCATTTGCATAGAGAGCTTACTTCTGTGTGATCAAAAAGAGTGCTCTGAAAGGTGCATACTCAGACCTCCATTTGCATAGCAAGGACATAATGCCTGGTTTAATGTGAGTGGTAGGATTGGTCCAATTACAAGCCTTCATTTGCATTGGATATTTACATCTGTTGGGGTCAAATAAAGAATTCTCTGATTAGTACCTCTGTAGATCATCATTTGCATAGCAAGGCCATTGTGACTGGTTTAATAGAAGTCATTTGAATGGTCCAAATACAAGCCTTCATTTGCATAGAATGCTTACTTCTGTATGTCATCAAAAGGAGAATGCTGTAAATGGTACATACACAGACCTATATTTCCATAGCAGGGCCACTATTACTTGGTTAATGTCTGTGGGCTGCTTGGTCCAAACACAAGGCCACATTTGCATTGAATGCATACTTCTGTATAGTGCCAAATTGAGAAAATCTGATTGGTGCATTCACAGACCTTCATTTGCATGGCAGGGCCATTGTAACTGGGCTAATGTTTCTGGGATGAATGGGCTAAATACAAGCCCTCATTTGCATAGAATGCTTGCTTCAGTATGTGTTCAGAGAGAGGGTGCTCTGAAAGGTGCATACTCAGACCTTCATTTGCATAGCAAAGGCATACTGCTTGGCTTAATGTAAATCATGGGATTGGTCCAATAACAAGACTTAATTTACATTGGCTGCTTACCTCTGTTTGGGGCCAAATAAAGAATACTTGGATTGGTGCCTTTGTAGACCATCATTTGCATAGCAAGCTCATTGTGACTGGTTTTAATACATGTTGTGTGAATGGTCAAATACAAGCCTTCATTTGCATTGAATGCTCACTTTTCTATGTATTTCAGAGAGAGTGCTCTGATAGGTTGATACTCATACCATCATTTGCATACCATGGTGATACTGCCTGTTTTTATCGAGTGGTGGGATTGGTCCAAATATAACCCTTCATTTGCATTACTTCTGTTTTTGTGTCAAATAAAGAATGCTCTGATTGGTGAATATGCATAAAATCAATGCAGAGAAGTCAATTGTTACTGTACTAATGTGTGTGGAATTATATAGGCCATTTACAATGCTTCATTTGCATAGAATGCTTACTAGTCTATATGATGAAATGTAGAAGTTTTGATTGGTAAGTAGAGAGAACTCTGTATACGTAGAGAGAACTCTGTATACTTAAGGCCATTGTGACTGACTTAATATCCTTGCTGTGGTTTGATTGGTTGAAAGAGAAGGTTTCATTTGCATATAATGCTTATTTCTGTATGTGTCCAAATGGAGAATTAACAAAACCTTCATTTGCATATCAAGTACACTGTGAATGGGTTAATGTGTTTGACATGATCAGTTCAAATATAAGCCTTCTTTTGAATTGAATGCTTACTTCTATATGTTGCCAATTGGATAACAATATGCTTGGTGCATATGTATACCATCATTTGCATTGCATGGCCATTGTGACTAGGTTAAAGTCTCTGGCCTCATTCATCCAAATAGAAGCCCTGCTTTGCATTGAATGTTTACTTCTCTATAAGTGCATATTCAGGCCTTCATTTGCATAGCAAGGCCATACTGCCTATTTTAATATGAGTGGTCAGATTTGTCTAAATACTATCCTTCATTTGCATTGAATACTTACTTCTGTTGGGGTGAAATAAAGAATCTGATGATTTGTCCCTATGCAGACCAATATTTGCACAGCAATGCCATTGTGACTAGTTTAATATGGCTGGTATGCATGGCCAAATACAATATTTCATTTGCATTGAATGTTTCTATATATAATCAGATAAAGAAAAAGCTCTGAGAGGTTCATACACAGACCTTCATTTACATAGGAAGGCCATAAAACCTGGTTTAAAGTCAGTGGTAGGATTCGTCCAATACAATCCTTCATTTTGCATTGACCCCATACAGAAGTTTGGGTTAAATAAAGAATAGTATAATTGGTGATTATGTAGACAGACAATGCATAGAGGCTATTGAGACTGTTTTAATGTATGTGGAATGATTGCCCAATATACAAGCCTTCATTTGCATAGAATGCTTACTTCTGTGTGATCAAAAAGAGTGCTCTGATAAGTGCATATTCAGACCTTCATTTGCATAGCAAGGACATAATGCCTGGTTTAATGTGAGTGGTAGGATTGGTCCAATTACAAGCCTTCATTTGCAATGGATACTTACCTCTGTACAATGTTAAGTAAAGAATGCAATGATGGGTGCATATGCATGCAATCAATACATAGCAAGGCCATTGTGACTGATTTAATGTGGGTGTAATGATTGGACCATAACAAACCTTCATTTAAATAGAATGTTTACTTGTCTATATGATAGAAATGTAGAAATTTAGTTTTCTAAATACACAGATCATTGCATACATAGCAAGGCCTTTGTGACTGGCTTAATATGTCTAGTAAAGTGTGAATGGTCAAAAAAGAAGCCTTCTATTGCATAGAATGCTTACTTCTGTATGTGGCCAAATGGGGAATTAACACAGACCTTCATTTGCATAGCAGGTCCATGCCTGTTTTAATATGAGTGATTGGATTGATGGAAATACAATCCTTAATTTGCATTGGATACTCATGGGTTCAAATAAAGAATGCTTTGATTGGTTCATATGTATACCATCATTTGCATAGCAAGTCCTTTGTGCCGGATTTAATATCAGTGGAGTCATTGCTCTAAATACAATCTTCATTTGCATAAAATGCTTACATCTGTATGTCATCAAAAGGAGAATGTTCTAAATGATTCATACACAGACCTATATTTGCATAGCAGGGCGACTGTTACTGGGTTAATATCTCTGGGCTGCTTGTTCCAAATACCAGCCCTCATTTGCATTGAATACTTAGATCAGTATGTGTTCAAAAAGAGTATATTGTGATAGGTACATACTCGGTCCCTCATTTACATAGCCAAGACATATTCATGGTTAAATGTGAGTTTTGGAATTGGTCCAAATCCAAACCTACATTTGCATTAAATGCTTCCTTCTGTATGGTGTCAAATGAAGAATGCTCTGATGGGTGTGAATACAATCGATCATTGCAAGGCAATTGGGCCTGATTTAATGCTCAAGGAATGATTGGCCCATAACAAGCTTTCCTTTAAATAGAATGCTGACTTGTCCGTATGATTAAATGTAGAAGTTTAATTTCCTAAATACACACCTTGTTGCATAGATAGCAAGGCCTTTGTGACTGGTTTACTATGTTTGGTGAGGTGTGATTGGTCGAAAAAGAAACCTTATTTTGCATAGAATGCTTACTTCTGTATGTTACCAAGTGGAGAGTTAACACAGACCTTTATTTGAATAGCAAGTCCACTGTGAATGGGTTAATCGGTGTGGGATGTTTGGTCCAAATATAGGGCTTCATTTACATTGAACACATACTTCTGTATATTGCCAAAGGGAGAAAAATTTGATTGGTGCATACACAGACCTTCATTTGCATAGCTCGACCATTGTGACTGGGTTAATGTCTCTGGGATGATTAGTCCAGATACAAGCCCTCATTTGCATTGAATGCTTACTTCAGTATGTGTTCAGAAAGAGTGTGCTCTTAAAGGTGCATACTCAGACCTTCATTTGCATAGCATAGCAAGGGTATACTGCCTGGTTTAATGTGAATGATGGGATTGGTCCTATTACAAGCTTTAATTTATATTGGCTGCTTACCTCTATTTGGTGCCAAATAAAGAATGTTCTAATTGATGCTTCTCTAGACCATCATTTGCATAGCAAGACCGTTGTGAGTGGTTTAACACATGTGTGAATGGTCCAAATACAAGCCTATCTTTGCATTTAATGCTTACTTCTCAATGTAATCTAAAGAGAGTGCTCTGATAGGTTGATACTCAAACCATCATTTGCATACCACGGTGATATTACCTGTTTTTATGTGAGTGGTGGGATTGGTCCAAATACAATCCTTCATTTGCATTACTTCTGTTTTGTGTCAAAGAATGTTCTTTTCCATGCATATGCATACCATTAATCGATAGGAAGGCAATTGTTACTGAACTAATGTGTGTGGAATAATAAACCATGTACAACCACTCATTTGCATAGAATGCTTACTAGTCTATATGATGAAATGTAGAAGTTTTGATTGGTAGATACGTAGAACTTCGTATACTTAACAAGACCATTGTGAGTGTCTTATTGTCGTCTGATTGGTTGAAGGAGAATGCTTCATTTGCATAGAATCCCTACTTCTGTATGTGGCGAAATGGAGAATTAACCAAAGCCTTCATTTACATATCAGGGCCATTGTGAATGGGTTAATGTTTGCAAGGTGATCCGTTCAAATACAATCCTTCATTTGAATTGAACGCTTACTTCTATATGTTGCCAAATGTATAGCAATATGATTGGTGCATATGTAGACAATCATTTCGTCCAAGTACAAGCCCTGATTTGCATTGAATGTTTACTTCTATATGTGATCAAAGAGTGCTCTGATAGGAGCATATTCAGACCTTCATTTGCATAGCAAATCCATGCTGCCTGGTATAATGTGAGTGGTGGAATTGGTCCAATAAAATCCTTTATTTTGCATTGAATCCATACTTCTCTAAGGGGTTAAATAAAGAATGATATGATTGGTGAATATGCAGACAGACAATGCAAAATCAGGCTATCATGACTGTTTTAGTGTATGTCCAGTGATTGCCTGTTATAAAATCCTTCATTTGCATAGAATGCTTACTTCTATATGTGATCGAAAAGGGAGTGCTCTGAGAAGTGCATACTCAGACCTTCATTTGCATAACAAGGCCCTACTGCCTTGTTTAATGTGAGTGATAAGATTGGTCCAAATACAAGCTTTCATTTGCATTGAATGTTTAAATCTGTACAGTGCTAAATAGAGAATGCTCTGATGTGTGCATATTCATAGAGTCAATGCATAGCAAGACCATTGTGACTGGTTTATTGTGCATGGAATGATTGGCCCATTTACAGGCCTTCACTTGAATAGAATGCTGACTTGTCTATATGATCAAATGTAGAAATTTTGATTCTTAAATACACAGATCATCCCATACATAGCAAGGCCTTTGTGATTGGCTTAATATGTGGTAAGTATGATTGGATGAAAAAGCCTTAATTTGCATATAACGCTTATTTCTGCATGTTGCCAAATTGGAATTAACACATCCATCATTTACATAGGAAGTTAATGGGTGTGGGATGGTTGGTCCAAATACAAGACCTCATTTGCATTGAATGCTTACTTCTGTATGGGGTCATGTAAAGAATGCTGTGGTGGGTGCATATGTAATCTACCATTTGCATACCATTGTGACTGGTTTAATATGAGTGCAGTGATTGGTCCAAATACAACCTTTCATTTGCATTGAATGCTTCCTTCTGTGTGGGGTCAAATAAGGAATACATATATTGAATGTATATGCATTGAAGATCTATGTGACCAGGACATTGTGACTGGTTTAGTGAGTGTGGAGTGTTTGGCCCATATAGAACCTTCATTTGCATAGATTGCTTACTTCTTCATGTGGTCAAATTGAGAATTCACAAAGAACTTAATTGGCATAGCAAAGCCATTGTAATTAGTTTAATGTGTGTAGGGTGATTGGTCCAAATATAAGCCCTCATTTGCATTGAATCCTTACTTGTCTATATGATGAAATGTAGAAGTTTTGATTGGTAGATACACAATCTACCAATATATAACAAGGGCATTTTGACTGGTTTAATATGTGAGGGGTGGTGTGATTGGTTGAAAAACAAACCTTCTTTTGCATAGAATGCTTACTTTTCTATTTTGTTAAATGGAAAATTAACATAGACCTTCAATTGCAGAGCAAGTCTATTAAGAATGGGTTAATGTGTGTGATGTGATTGAAGTAAAAGCCTTCATTAGCATTGAATGCTTATTTCTGTATGTGATCAAAACAAGAATGTTGTGAATGGTGTATACCCAGGCCTTCATTTGCATAGCAAGGCCATTGAGACTGGGTTAATGTGTGTGGTGTGAATGGTTCAAATGCAAGCCCTCATTTGCATTGAATGCTTGCTTCTGTATGTGATCAAAATGAGAGTGCTTTTATAGGTACATACTCAGAACTTCATTTGGATACCATGGCCATACTGCCTTGTTTAATGTGAGTGGTGAGATTGGTCCAAATGCTTCAATCTGTATGGTGTCAAATAAAGAATGCTCTGATTGGTGCTTAAGGAAAACAATGAAAGCATAGCAAGGCCATTGTGACTGGTTTAATGTGTTTGCAGTGATTGGTCCATATACAAACCTTCATTTTCATAGAATGCTTACTAGTCTATATGATCAAATGTAGGAGTATAGATTGGTAGATAGGAAGGCTATTGTTACAGCCTTAATATGGGTGGTGTGGCACAACTGACCCAAAAGCAAGCCCTCATTTGCCCTGAATGCTGACATCTGTATGTCATCAAAAGAAGAATGTTCTAAATGGTACCTACAAAGACATTCATTTGCATAGCAAGACAATTGTAATTTGGTTAATATGAATGGTGTGATTCTTCCTAATGCAAGCCTTCATTCGCATTGAATCCTTACTTCTATTTTTAATCAATATAGAATTTTCTGATAGGTGCATAGCCAGAACTTCATTTGCATAGCAAGTCCAGTTTGACTGGGTAAATGTGTGTGGTGTGTTGTGATAGGTGCAAATACAAGCTATCATTTCCATAGAATGCTTATGTCTGTATATGTCCAAATGGAGAATTCTCAAGGATCTTCAATTGTATAGCAAGGCCATTAAGATTCGGTGAGTGTGTTTTGTGATTGGTCCAAATACAAGCCTTCATTTACCTTTAATGATTTCATCTGCATGTGATCAAAAGGAGAATGTTCTAAATGGTGCCTACAGAGATCTTCATTTGCATAGCAAGACCATTTTGAATGGGTGATTGGTCCAAGGAGAAGCCCTTATTTGCATTGAATGATTACTTTTGTATGTGTTCAGAGGGAGAGTGCTCTGATTGGTGCATATTCTGACCATCATTTGCATAGCAAGGTCCTGCTGCCTGTTTTAATGTGAGTGGTGGGATTGGTCCAAATACAAGCCTTCATTTGCATTTAATGCTTACTTCTATTTAGGGTCAAATAAAGAATGGTCTGATTGGTGCATATGCATACAATTAATGCATAGAAAGGACATTGTGACTGGCTTAATGTGTTTGGAATGATTGGCTTATATACAAGCCTTCATTTGCATAGGATCCTTACTCTGTATGTTCAAGTATAGAAGTTTTGATTGGTAGATACACAGATCTTCATATACATAACAAGGCCATTGTGACTGAGTTAATATCTGTGGGCTGATTGGTCCAAATATAAGCCTTCATTTGCATAGAATGCTTGCTTTTTTGAGATCAAAGGGAATGCTCTGAGTGGTGCATAACCAGACCATCATTTGCATAGGAAGTCCATTGTGGCTGGTTTAATGAGTATGGGGTGATTGGTCCAAATATAAGCCTTCATTTGCATTGAATGCTTACATATGTGCGTGATCAAAAAGTGTATTCTTATAGGTGCATACTCTTTCCATCATTTGCATATCATGGCCATACTGACTGGTTTAATGTGAGTGCTGGGATTGGTCCAAATACAAGCCGTCATGTGCATTGAATGCTTACGTATGCATGTGATCAAAAGGATCATGCTCTAAATGGTGCCTACCTTCATTTGTATAGCAAGGCCATTGTGACTGGGTTAATATCTGTGGGATAATTGGTCCAAATACAAGCCTTCATTTGCATTCAATGCTTATTTCTGCATGTAATCAATTAAATGGAGAATGATCTGATAGGTACATACACAGACCTTCATTGATTTAATTTGAGTTGTTGGACTGGCTTAACATAAGCCTTAATTTGCACTGACTGCTTGCATCTGTGTGTGATCAAAGGTGAATGCTATAAATGGTGCCTACACAGACCTTCATTTGCATAGTAAGCCTATTGTGACTCTGTTAATGTCTGTGGAGTGATTTGTCCCATTGTAACCCTCATTTGCATTGAATGCTTTCTTCTGTACATGTTCAAGTGGAGAATGTTCTGATTGGTACATATACAGACCTTCATTTGCAGAGCAAGGCCCTACTGCCTGTTTTAATGTGAGTGGTGGGATTGGTCTAAATATAAGCCTTCATTTTCATTGAATGCTTACTTCTGCATCAGGTCAAAAACAGAGTGCTCTGGTTGGTGCATATGCAGATAATCAATGCATACCATGGCCATTGTCACTGATGTAATGTTTGTGGGGCAATTGGCCCATATACAAGCCTTTATTTGCATAGAATGCTTACTTCTTTATATGATCAAATGTAGAAGGGTTTGATTACTAAATACACAGAACTTCGTATACATAGCAGGGCCATTGTGTCTTGCTTAAAATGTGTAGTATCCTGTCATTGGTCCAAAGACAAGGCTTCATTTGCATAGAAGGCTCACTGCTGTATGTGGCCAAATGGACAATTCAAATAGACCTTCTTTTGCATAACAAGGACCTACTGGCTGGTTTAATTTGAGTGGTGTGATTGGTACAAATACAAGCCTTCATTTGCATTTTATATGATCGCATGAAGAATGTTTTGATTGGTGTATATGCTGACCTTCATTTGCATAGCAAGGCTATTTTGAGATACAATATTAGGGACAATGAAACTATTCTATCAATTTGTCCTTTTTTTCTACATTCTCTATAGAAGGCTTCCATGCAAGGAAAGAGGCTGCAGCCAGTGGATTGGTAGCTATAGATACAGTAGAACATCCTTTGAAAAGCTATCAGAAAAAGCCAGGATTATAGCCAGATCCTTGGCATCTGAAGAGGCATAGATGTGTGGAGAGAAGGGTGAGCTGTCAAAGTATCCAAGAGGCTGGCCATGTTGATTATTGCAAAACTAGTGATACTGTAAAACCAGTGGCCAGCAGCAGTAGCAACAACAACAACCACCACAGTAACAACAGTGAAAGTGTGGCAATAGCTGCATCCTGATCAGTGGCCATAACAATACAAATAGAGGAACAGAGTATATAGGCAAGGCCTTTGTATGTGAAATAAAAGAAGCAGAAAAGTATATATGTATATATATATATACATATATATACATGTATATAATCAGAATAACTTTTATGATATCATGACATTCCTTGCTGGTCAAACCACTTCCTTCTCTATCACATTCATTGCAGTCATATGCTTACTATTATGTTACACTTAAAAATGTTTAAACTTTATTCCATACAGGCCAAATACATATACTAAAATATTTATAACTTATTTCCACCAACTTTAAGATCAGTAGTTTAACTCAACCAGCAAGTTGAATTTAATTTCTAAGTCTCAGCTTCTTCATATGTAAAATAGGGAGAACTTACCTCATGGGGTTGTGATGACTATGTACTAGCACTGACTGTTGCCACTGATGGTGATATAGGGAACTTCATTTGAGTATTCTCTCTAGTATTGTTTACTTTTCCATTAGTACACTTTATTTGGTCTGATTTCTTTTGTGGCAATCTTACCATTAGGACCAGAATATGTTGTAAATGTTTTTGTCCTAACCAATGCTTATTACTGCACCAGTGAGTCATTAGGGGAAAGAATAATAGAATTAGAGTTAAAAGATCCAGGCAAGCCAAAGGCATTGTTTTGACTGTTGAAGAGGAAAAAAAAGTTCTCTTTTTCTGGACTGCATATACAGAGTAGAGAGCTATTGCCTCACTTATATCTAATAGTGTACAGGTTCATCATATGTAGAGCTAGGAAAGGTCAACAATATGTGAACCCTGAAAAGAAGCCAAAGAAGAGTAGAAAGTCAAGAAACTCCAGGGTCTAGTTGGGATGTGCCAATCTGGACCAAACTACTAATCAATGCAAATATTCCCAAACTTTTTAGTGACAGCTTCCAGTGTGCCTAATCGAATGCTGACCAATTTACAGAAAATGCTTATTCAAACATAATGTCAGCTGAGAGGGAAAAGCACTTCAGATACCCCAGGTCTCAGAGCTGTTAGCAACAGTTACCATTCTAATGAATATGTTACAAATTAGAATACCAATGTTTAAGAAATAACTTTCCCTAGATTGCATAGGCATTTCAAAGCTATGTGGAAACCAATGCTAATTACAGTTCAGTTTTTACCAAATGTTTTCTCTCTCTCTCTCTCTCTTTCTGTCACTACATATAAGGAATAATCATAGGCAGCCAAGTGTAACTTTTTTATTTTCCTTCTCACTTAGAAGGACTATAATGACTATAAATGTGAAGAAAATTTAGTTGCTTGTAACGAATCCAAGCCACTGTTGTTCTAGGACTGAACATGCTAGATTATATTGGCTAGACTGTATTGGCTTTTTATGAATCCCCAAAGTAAAAATATTTAAGATAGTGATCATTTTCTCATGTGAGCCTTAGCTATTCCTTAACTATTTCCTTAACTATTCCTGCTTATCTGTAAAGTGTAAAGAATGAGAAAGAGAGATAATATTTTGAGATTAGTCATGCTCTATGAATTTGTTTTTGATGGCATAAAAAGACTTTCATGTTCTAATGGGATCATATAATGTGGTCCTTCTAGCAATCCATGGAAATCTTCGATGGATAAATGGATTTCAGTAATAAAATTCACTCATGCATGATTACATGTCTTCTTATAATATACATGTAACTATTAAGAGCTTCTAAAATAATGGACTTATAACATCTCTCAAAAATTTAGTAATCTTTGGAGATTATTACTTGAAATTTAGAAGCCTTCAGCTTCTTCAGACCTGGGACATAAGTTTGGCTCAAATTTGTCTAATTGTATAGCTAGAAGTATTTCCTACCTTGGGCTGAAGCACAAACCATTCATCACATGGATTTTCGAAGTTCCATGAGTCAAAAGCAATCTCTACCTCTCCAAGGAAACTGTTGCGTCCAAACCGATCGTAGTGCCAGACTGAGAGCTGCAGAGTTCTTGTTTCCAGCTGGGTGTGGCTGATAGTATACTACAAATAAGATTGAAAACATCACACTCTGCAAGAAGGGGTTTATCTAGTTGTAAGCAGGCTGTAATTTGCTTCACTAATTTTCAGACCATAGGCACCAAACTTATGCTGCGAAAACACATTTTAGGTTATATCTAGTTAAGAAATATGTATGTATAAATATATTTAAATATTATTATATATTGTTATTTCTATTTATTTATACAATTTATTGTAGGGATCAGCAAGCTTCAAAGACAATATGAAAGTGTTAGGTGGTGAAGAAGCCCCTTTCCAATTTTACCCGTTTGTTTTTGTTTTTCTCATGTCTATCTCATAAATTCAGGTTTAATATAATAATAATCCAACTTACTTATTCATAATAAAAATCCTTAAATCTGGAAAATTATTAACATGAGAAATTTGTAGTCTAAGCTTCACAAAGCACAGTGTGAGTGCAAGGTTAAAAAAAAAATCTACACACAGGTTGAACAGAAAGTAGGTATTATGGGCTTGCTTTTTCCCCCAGAAGAATGTTAACCGGGGACATGACCACACACACTCTCATCTGTTGTTCTGTATATCCATCTGGGTCATATGTCAGACTGACTGATTTCTGAGCTTGGCTTGGTGTGTATTCCTGTCCCATCTGTTACTAGCAGATTGACTTTGATGCTTTGCTCCCTGAATTTCTCTGTCACTGCGTTTATATAGTCTGCTTGAGCTCATCTTTGCTATCCTATTATGACCGCTGGGATTTACACTCAGCCTGTGTTTGTTCATTTTCATTTGGTCTGTTTTAATATTGGCCCCTGCTTCTGCATATATCTCTACAGATACACATAGGCTACTGGCTTTCTTCTATAGCTATAGTGTATTACCTACACTGTAATAGACTCTGAACCCTTTATTCTGGGCATAAGTCCATACATTTTTCCATGATTAGCAACATATTTTATCCTTCCTTTGTTTGTCTTATCAGTCAAGATGGATTCAGGGTGAGAAAAGGGATTGTTGGTGGCTATTCTAATTTCTTTAGAATTTAGAACCTAAAGTCCGATTTGTGTTTAACCTAGGAATTTCCTGAGACTTCTTAAATCTGAGTTTACATTGCTAGTGCACATTGACCACACAGCTGTATTTAGTCAAACTCTGAGATCCTAATGAGAAACAGTATACAACCATTCTTAGCAGTGCAATAAATACAGACAAAGTGACAATACCCCTTTAAGACTCCAGGAAAGCAGATTTCTCAAATGTGCAGCATATTTTGTTACAAGGTGTATCTAGCAGGCTAGATATAATTTGCAATTTTAATGGATCATTACAAATGGTTAAGGTATAACCATAGCCAGAGCAGAGCATGAACCAAGCATAAATAGTTTGTTTTCTTTTCCAAACCCTTCTAGGAAATCTAATACCATTCAAAATCTTGTTTTCTAAGACACACACACAAGTTTTGAAGTGGCATATTTAGTTATTTTTTCTTTTTGGCTTGTTTGTATTTTGATACAAGGCATGGTCTCAATCTAGGCTGGTCTCATTTTGTAGGCCAGGCTTGTTTGGATGTCACTATGCTATCTCATGCTAGCCTTGAACTCTTAAAAGTATTCATGTCTCAATCTTCTTGCCTGTAGTTAATTCTAACCAACCTCTAATGAGGTTCTAGTTAACATGTTCCTATGTTAGTATTTATTTACCTTTAATGTTTCGTTGAATTCTGGATTGGTACCTGTCCTGATTTTGGTCTTTCGCTTATTGTTTCGGGACTTGTCTGGAAGAAGGTATGACTTGACATAACTGTAAATAACAAAGGATAAAAATCATCATTTGCAAATATACTTTGCTAGAAATATTCTAGGATTTAAGTTAGAAAAGGGAATGGGCAAGTGAATAAAAGAGATGGGAATGAAGAAACTTTAGTTTGTATAATAGGATATCATAAATATAACTCTAGGCTTCCTATAATTAAGGAACGGTGGTAAATATTGGTAGAGAACAGGCTTTGGCATCAAGCAAAGTTATGTGGGAGCACCCAGGCATCGTTCCTTTTGATAGCCTTGGGGTTTTACACTTCTCTGTATTTGTTTCCTCACCTGTGAATAGAGGGATGGTAACAATACCATCCCACAGAACATGCAAGGAGCTTCTGTACTGCACTACTGCATAAGTGCCATCTACTAACATCAATAGTCTCACAACCTTTTCTGGGCATACATGGCTCTTCATGACCAGCCCTGGGGATACATGGCTCTTCATGACCAGCCCTATCTCCTGACGTCAGGACATAGACCATTGGAGAGAACCAATGAAAAGAAACAGTTAAAAGGAAGAAATGGAAAATGACAAATTTACAGTTCAACCCAATACCTTGGTTTGTGCTAGCTATAGAAACCTCTTGGGACAGGGACATCAGAGTAGACAGAGACACGCACAAGAGTCAACCATATTATACCAGAGTTCTGAAGCACATGTGTTAGAATTTCAGGTGGTTCCTTTCCATGACGGCCCAAAATAATTATATTTGTCACTTAGCCACTTTAAATCTAGACAGTGAGAAGTGAATAAGTAGTCACACCACTAACTGAGAAGCTATTCGTAAATGATAGATTTTGGAAGAGAGAAAATGGCTTTCTTCAATGGAGTGACACTGGGTATAACCTAGTATACTCCAAGGGCGGCCTCATGCTTAAGAGTAGTTGGTTAACTCCGTGTTCTTTGTGTGTGTGTGTGTGTGTGTGTGTGTTCACGCGTGCGTGCGTGTGCATGCTTTCTTTTTTCTGAAAGAAAGAATATGAAGTTCACAGGGGGATCTGGGAGGTTCAGGAAAAGAAAAAATGTAATTAAAAATATTGTATACAATTTTTAAAAACAATTAGCACGATACTTGGAAGACATCCTGGTGTATATATCAGCTTGTGTCCACCATGAGTGGCCTCTGTGCAAGCTAAAATTTGTTACTCCTGAATCATATCACAGCTTCTTTCAAATCAAGTAACCAAGGATACAAACATCATCCTCATACTTCAGAAGAGTTTTTAATTGAAGGAAATCTTTAACCTCTTCTGAAAAGGAAGTGTGCAAGCAGATGGACAAGGCAGCCCTAGAGACAGTAGAGAGGCATCCTATGTGCTTACGCATCTGTCCTCTGTTTCTTTTCATCTCCGATGGCCAGGTTTCTGCAGCTCTTGACAAAAATGTATAGCCCTCCAGTTTTGTAGCAGTAGCTGATGTGGAGAAGAATCTCACCGGTGACTTTCACATTGCCATAGTCTCCCGTTTCACTGTAAACACTCATCATGCTGTTAAGGCTAGTCTGAAAAAAAAAGATGACAGAAGTGGCCCAGTGCTATTCTAAGGCTCTAGTCACAGAATCCACCCCCGTTAATCAATTTCAATTGCTGTTGGAACTAGCAGGGGAGTCAAAGGGAAAGAAAGAAAGCAAGTCACTAGCTTTGCTTGTTTTGCTGGTGGTACATAAAAATTCTAACCTGAAAAGAATACTGCATTTAGATCTATTAGTAAGGGAGGCAGGAAATTTGCTGAAAGAGGAAACATCTCCTTTGGGTTAGCTGAAATCTTTTATTCGTATCTTCTAATGAGTGTGGAGTCATTTAGTGATTTCTAATATAATCTTGTTTCTTCATCCCTGTCATTATCTGCCTTCTGCTGCTAGACAAGTGAAATCTCTTTAAATATCTAGAATTTAATGATCAAGACAAAGAAGAGCTCATTCCTTATTATGAGTTAACAGAGATCTTAAAGTGTCTTTCTCTACACTTACATGGTGTATGTCATCACTCCTGGGGGAACCACAGCTGCAGCCTTAACAAAGGTATGGGAGAACATCCTATGCTCACCAGGCTAACTTAGCTGTGTGGCTACATAGACAGTCCATGACCCATAGCTTTGATATTCCATGGAGTAGTAATGAGCAAAACACAGCACAAAACAATTAAGTACCTCAAATAATCAAAAACATAAAAAACATAAACATAAAAAATCTATAAGGATGAATAATGATTTTTGTCAAGATATTTTTAACATGAGATCCATGAGTGCTAGAAACAAAGACTCTATCTTAGCAACATGATGGACACAAAAGACCAGTAACATTTGCGAATGATGCAGTAGCTTCATAACCTCTCTTTCACCATTGAGAAGCAAGGACTATAGCAGTCCAAAGAGCTGAGAGCTGAGATTTGTTTAGGTAGGTATGTAGACATGAAAACTATACATGGAATATCTGTCATATATCACATCTGGATATGTGAATGTATAAATCATGTGTGGATATATGAATGTATCTATGTATCTTTCTATTTATCTTACTATGTGTCTGTCTGTCTATGAATGGATTTTATTGTTATTGTTTTAGAAAGCCTTTTGTATTTCAAATATGATACAATTCTTCAAGGAACAGGATGTACCTAACTTAGCTCATAATCTCTTTTAAGCTGAAGTCAAATGTAAGAATAATTCAAGAATTCTAAAGTTGCATACAAGCTATTTCTTAGAGAGCCAATAAGTAACTGAATTTGCCTTTTCTATTCTTAAAATATTGCAACATGAATTTTAAACTTTAACTACATAATAAATTACCTGAGGATAATTTTTAAATGGAGATTTAGTCTGGGATAGTCTGGCATTTTAAAATGTTGACAATCAGCTAGGAATTAAAGACCCAAATTATGCGTGCTTGTATCCCAGAGTACTACTGTAAATTCATGGGCATATCATTGAAAATTTGAAAAGAAAACACAGCACCCGTCGGACATGATACAGAGGAGGCAAGGTACTAACTGGCAGTTTGCAGTGTTATTATGAATTCCTCTTTGTGATATGCTGAGCTTTTGATAATTTCTTCAACCTAAAACAAAATTTCATTACATATATGTACACACACACACACACACACACACACACACACACACACACATATATATATATGAACTATGATAGATGTTCATCATCTCAGAACTTAGGAGACAGAGCCAGAAGGTTGTTGAGTTTTCTAAAACACAATGAACTGTCTCAAATACAATGAACCAAGCCAAAAAGGCAGAAACAAAATGTTAATGTTGAATGGTGCACTGGCTGGTTTTATGTGTCAACTTGACACAAGTTGAAGTTATCACAGAGAAAGGAGCCTCAGTTGAGGAAATGCTTCCATGAAACTCAGCTGTAAGGCGTTTTTTCAAATAGTGGCAAGGGAGGAGGACCCAGCCCATTGTGGGTGGTGCCATCCCTGGGCTGGTAATCTTGGGTTCTATAAGAGAGCAAGCTGAGCAAGCCAGGGGAAGCAAGCCAGTAAGAAACATCCCTCCATGGCATCTGCATCAGCTCCTGCTTCGTGACCTGCTTGAGTTCCTGTCCTGACTTCCTTTGGTGATGAACAACAACTTGGAAGTGTAGGCTGAATTAACCCTTTCCTCCCCAACTTGCTTCTTGGTCATGATGTTCGTGCAGGAATAGAAACCCTAAGTCAAATGGCAAGTGAACATGGTAATAGTTGTGAGATTCTGAGATATGACGCACTATACAGTACTCAGCAGGTTCACTGATCCTATTAGGAGTAAGTAACAGAATGACTTAAGAACAGAATAAAATGTTTACCTGAATTATTTTTTCAAATAGTTATTAAGTTCAAAAGAGATTATTAACTTTTGGGGAAATGAGACTGTAATTTTAACCTAGGAGTTACATGAGAGAATAACCAAAATGTTAGGAACTCTATAAACTGAGAAAGTTTGGGATCCAAGGTTTTACAGTAGTGTTAATCCATGGACAATGCCATATTACACAAGGAAAAGCTCTGGTTCACTAATCTGTTAGCCATAGCAAGTCATGGAGGAAAGATCTGGGTTTCTAGTCAAATGTCCTGTAGATCAAAGTCACTACAACTGACTTTTTCAACACATCCCATCCCTCTGTAGCTATATAATCAAAGAGGGATGAGGGCATCCTATGATTAGAAGAAAATTTAAGAAGTTACAAAATCCGAGACTTGAGAGGATCTAACATAATTATGACAATTGTACTGCTAACAACCCCTTTTTTGTTTATCAAGAGATGGTTGCAACTTAAAATGGGGATGCTTGGGGTTGGGGATTTAGCTCAGTGGTAGAGCACTTTTTGAGCACAAGGCCCTGGGTTTGGTCCCCAGCTCGAAAAAAAAAAAAAAAGAAAGAAAAAAAAATGGGGATGCTTACATGCCTTTTGCCTGGTACTCAGACCATCACATTTAATAAACTAGAACACTGCAGATGTGTTAGCTCATAAATTCCTTCCAAAGGGAGTATCTGGCTATTTACAAGATAGAAAACAGGTAGAACTTTTCATCCAACCATATTTCCCAAACCGCGGAACTGGTGCAGCATGACTGGGAAGAAGGAAATAGCGAAGGTGAAAACTCACAGTGTCTGAGTCAGCGTCAGGCACATGTAGGTAGCTCCTCTTCCTATCAGATCCTGCTTGGGAGCTCTTTAAGGATGCCAGCCAATGACCAAAAGAAAAGGCGTATTAGAGCATAGAAATCAGAGGGCAAAGAAATGCACAGATAATAGAACTAGATACAATGACATGCGGGTTGGTAGGAGCCTGTTCTCAAGGGAGATCTTCAATTCAAGGTAAGAGCAGAATTTTCCCTGCAGACAAGCGGGGTGCTCTAGAGAGGATTTTGTTTGTTTGTTTGCCTACGTGTTTGCTTGTTTTGTTTGTTGAGTAGGAAAGGAAGCTGAGTAGGGGTGTGTTGTAGTATGGTTGACAGGAGTGTAGAGAGCAGTTAGGGTGCTGAGAGAATGGCGGGATGAAACTTAAAGAGAACTGGAATAATCTGTAGGCTTGAGATGACTGGACATTAAAGTAGAAAATGAAGACATTTAAAAATTTCTTCAGGTATTTATGAAACAATTGAGTACGTTTATAGGAGTACAAAATGACTCAGACAACTGTCATTGGTCATATCATGGTATCTTCTTCACCACTTAATTCTTTGTGCTGGGAGTCTCCAAACTCCTCTTATCCAGTTCTTTATAAATGGGAATGAAGTAAGTTCCAAAGCCGTGTAAGGATCATGGACAAAGAAGTAAGGATGTAGGAATCAGAATAGAGGGTAAGTTGTTTTGAAGGCATGGAGAAAGCAGGAACCTACAATAGCTTTGGACATACGATCGTACCTTCCCATTTCTTTTGAAAAGGCACTGGGAATGAACAAGAGAAAGAAAGATTCTATAGGAGTGCTTACAGTTGACAGGCCACTTGCCAGACTGTGGGTATTTGCAGAAAACCTGGAGGACGCTAAGTCCACACCATCTTCAGTGTCTTCTAGGGAATTCTAGGAGAGGAGGAAAAGACAATGCCTTAGTTTATTTCTATCCTAGGAAACTTTCTTTTACATGAAGAAAAAAAAGATTTATTTCACAGATTCTCAGAAAATCAAGGAAAACCAAAGAAATCAACTCTCAGGTTTAGGTTTTTGTTCATCTCAATTACCAAATCAAAGAAGTAGACAGGGCCAGAGCATTGTGGGTAGTCTTTTTTCCTAGTAATGCTTGCTTGATGGAAAGGACATAAAATTTAGAATGGCACAGACCTGGGTTTAATTCCTACCTCTCTGGTCTCTGAGGCAATCCAATTTAGATAATACACTTAAGGTATTTTTAGATAAAACTTGCCCCACCCCATACACACTTTCCCTCACACAAACTCTCCCCATCTCTCCAGTCTCTCTATCACCACCTCTTTGTTATCCTTTCTTCCTTAGCTGGAGAATTGTTTAGCAGTATGTTTTTACCATGAAAATTCATAAATTATTTTTAACATTTTTGATGCTTAACATAACTTCTACAAGATCGGTGATCTTCACTGATATGCTTTAAAAAAAAAAACAGAATTTAAAGACTTGTTTAATGCGTCTTAAGTTTCATTAGTACACATTTGCATTTGCTTTTAAAATGCTTTGCAACCATTCCAAGATTTCTTTCTTTTTATAACTATATTTGACCTTAAACTGTTAATGTGGGCTTTTGTTTGGTAAATCTTAGAGGCCATGTTATCTTTAAATAGGATCATTTTTAAGTTCTAGGTTTAAAATAGTTTTCTTTCAATACTTTCAAAATATTACTGTTTTCATCTTGAACTCAGTATTATCATAGAAAACTGCTATTAATTTGATTCTTGTTTACTTATATAAAATACAATTTATTTCTGTACATTTTAAAGACATTTCTCTTATATTTGATATTCTTTGATTTTAATGTTTCTAGGTGTGAATTATTATTTATCATCTTGGATACTTTCAAACTAGATATTTCTTTAAAGTATGGCAAATATATCCTTATTATGGCAAATATATTGTTATAGCCACTGTATTTTCTTATATGTCCTATTTTGACCATGCGATTGAGCAGCAGTTACAACACAAACTTCTAGTGTTCATGATTTTTTTACTTTCTTGTGAAAATAGATTATGAAAAATTTCAAGCATCAATATGACATAGGACTAATCCTTCAGCCTTACAGCCCTTTACACAAAATAGTATTTTTTTTTTCTGGGCTCATTGCACGTTAATACAAATTTCAGAATCCTCATGTCCATTTTTACAAAATATCCTAGTTGAGTTTTGATTGGGATTGAATCCATAGATTAACCCTAGAAGGAGTTTTTACCTAAAAACATAAAATTTTCTAAACTATAAACAGAGTATCTCTCCATTTAGTCAGGTCTCTAATTTAGCTCAATATTTTTTAAGTCACAAAGGACACCTTATGCATTCAAAAACACACTTCATTTTCTACCTTTTTTCAAGTATTTTTCATATTATTATTGGGATTACATTTGCAACTTGATTTTCCAGCTGTTTACTGATAAGTATATAGCATATAATTGGATTTTTATAAATAATCCTATATCTTAAGACCTTCATGAATTGACTATAGTCATATCATATTTTTATATCATTTAGGATTTTCTACATATTTATCTAAAAATAAATGAAATGAAGATTCTACCTTAAACCCATCAGAATGGCTAAGATCAAAAGCTCAAGTGACAGTACATGCTGGCAAGAATGTGGAACGAGAGCAACATTCTTCCTTTGCTGGTGGGATTGCAAACTTGTACAACCACTCTGCAAATCAGTCTGGAGGTTCCTCAGAAAAGTTCTACCTGAAGATCCAGCTATATTGCTCCTGGACAATACCAAAAAAATACTACACCATACCACAAGGACATATGCTCCACTATGTTCACAAAAGCTTTATTTGCAATAGCCAGAAACTGGAAACAACCTAGATGTCCCTCAACCAAAGAATAGATATTGAAAATGTGGTACATCTGCATAATAGAATTCTATTCCACTATTAAAATAAGGATATCATGAATTTTGCAGGTAAATGGATGGAACTAGAAAATATCATCCTGGCTGTGGTAACCCAGACCCCAAAGGACATGCATGGCATGTACTTACTGATAAGTTGATATTAGCCATTTAGGATACCCATGATATCCCACAGACCCAAAGAAGCTAAACAAGAAGGGGGAATAAAACAGTCATAGGAGGCAGAGGGAGGGAAGGAACTGGATAAGAGAGTGGAGTGGGAGAAGAATGGGAGTTCAGTATCAGGTGTGGGTGGGGAGAAACAGAAGAGAGGGCCAGAGGGCCAGGAGAATGAATGGAAATCTGCAGCGGCCAGGGATGAGGGTGGTGGGGGTGGGGGAGAATCTAGTGCCAGAGACCTAGGATTCAGGAGGCTCCCAGCAGTCAATGCTGGTGACCTTAGCCAAGATGCATAACAGTGGGGATATGGAACCTGAAGTGGCCACCTCCTGTAGCCAGGCGAAGCTCCCAGTGGAAAATAAAGACACCAACTCACCCACCAAACGTTTGTTCTAAAATCTGTCCTGTTTAAAGAAATGCAGAGAAAAAAATGAAGCAGAGACCGAAGGAATGCAACCAATAACTGCTTCAACTTGAGGCCCATCCCGTGGGCAAGCACCAGTGCTTGGCAACTATTATGCCTGCAGACAGGAGCTTAGCATAACTGTCGTCTAGAGGCTCCATCTAGCAACTGACTGAAATAGATGCAGAGACCCACAGCCAAACAGTGGGAGGAGTTCAGGGCTCCCTATGGAAGAATAGGAGAGGATAGAATCTCCACAGGAAGAGCAGCAGAGTCGACTAAACTGGACCCTAGAAGACTCAGAGACTGAACCACCAACCAAAGAGCATACACTAACTGGACTGAGGCCCCTGTCACACATATAGTAGACATAGAACTCAGTCTCCATGTGGGTCACCCAACAACTGGAACAAGGGCTCTCCCTAACGCTGTTGCCTGTCTGTGGAATGTTTCACAATAGGGCTGCTTTGTCTGACCTCAGTGGGAGAGGATGTGCCTAACCAACCAGAGTTGATATGCCAGGATGGGGGATAACCACGGGGGTTCTACCCTCTTAAATGAGGAGGGGGGCTGGGGAGAGGGACTCTGTGAAAGGGGTACTTTGGGGCAGGGCAGCATTTAGGATGTAAAAAAAGTAATAATTTAGTTAATATATATTTTTAAAAATCACAATCTAGAGAGACAATCTACAATTTCATTTTCAGTGTTATTTTCTTTGTAATGCCCATTTGTTCTGGTTATTTCTCTGGCAACTTGAGGCATGCTAGGATTGCCTAGGTAAAGAGAATCAGATGAGAGAATGTCCCTATCAGATTGGCCTGTGGGGCATTTCCTTGATTAATATTAATGTGGAAGGGCCCAATTCACTGTGGGTCTGATGTGCATAAGAGAGCAGGCTGAGAAAGCCATTGGGTAACAAAGCAGTAAGTAGACCCTATTGTCAATTCTAGTAGATTTCATTACTAAATTATCCAGGGCTTTCTGAGTACCAAGTTATATTTAATATTTTGTACAAAACTTAATACTTATAAAAACATTTCTATTTTATCTTACACACTTTCCAAACCTCGAGAATATTATTAGTTAATAATGGCAGTGAAAATCCATGTTGTCTACTATGTTGGAATGGAAATGGATTAATAATATTAACATTTAAAATGACATATACTGAGATTTTTAATATTTAATACTTGAAATCATATTTAAATGGCTCTCATCAGTTTTAAAGTAGAATTTTATAGGCATGACTAAATTTTATCAAAAGTTTTTGGCTTCTTTAAAACATGTTTTAAAAAATTAAAAAATATTTTTATAATGTTATTTCATTTTATATATTTTTTATTTATTTTTGGGGGGCAGAACTTTTCTGTGTGACAGCTATAGAACTCATTCAGTAGACTAGACTGGCCTCAAACTCACAGAGATTTGCCTGCCTTATCACCCTCCCAAGTGCTGAGATTAAAGGCATAGGCTACCACCATCATCCAGATGGAGATATAAATATATATACTTTTTAGATTATGGCTTATGGATAATAGATAGATTATAAATCATGAGTTATGGATAATAGTTTATATAGCATATAGCAAATACCACATACCACATATCATATTATATTATACATTATACATTATACATATCATATTATATTATATTATACATATTATATATTATTACTTTTATTTTTATCTATTTTATTTAATTCATTCATTTAACACACTGCCAAGTAACTTTATATTAAGTTACATGTATATATTCATGAAGTACTTTTACTTGCAGTATAGTTTTTATTTTTTTAGGTATACTGCTTTAGTTTCTCTTATAGTTGACAGTGAAAACTACCAGAATGACACACTGTATATCTTCATTTTATTCTCACCTAAATGTGCAAGTGCTTGAAGCAAGATCATGCTCTCCTTTCCATGTGTTATTAAGCTTTCTTCTACATCCAACTTACCAAGTCTTTGTCTAAAGCCCCAGGAACAGATCTGCTTCTTATGCTTGAAGTGTCCTCTAAGTCTTCTGCAAATGACTCACTCAAATCTAACTCAGATCGACTCCGCTCTAGAGGGAGTAAAATGAAATGCAGATATGAATCATCTTATCAGTTTATTTCATCATCCTTCTGCATTTCCATTGCATTAAAAGCAAATATTTCAGTTTACATGCAGACAGACGAACACCCACACCCAGAGAGAGAGAGAGAGGGAGAGAGAGAGAGAGAGAGAGAGAGAGAGAGAGAGAGAGAGAGAGAGAGAGAGAGAGAGAATATGAATATAGTGTCATGGAAACCAAATATCCAAGCTCATAAACTTCATGCTGTTTTTCATTTGGCCTTTGATCGCAGGGGTTTAAGTGCTCTGTTATAAAATCAAGGGTAGCTTTAAGCTGTTTAAAAATTCTGATTTATTTCTTCCTAAATAATAAAACCTTTCATAGATTGGGTCTTTAAGCTTCATGAGAAAAATAATCACTTTTGAAGAGAATTCACTGTTTTCACATTTGACATAAAATGAAGCCAACCAATCAGAATTTTCCATTTTTAAATGATATGACTTCTTTTCATGCAAAAGGGAATGACTATAGAAAGACTGAGAGGTTCTGTTCCTTCATCAATAGAACATCTTTATTTCAGTTTTTAAAGTCTCAGTAAACAAATGATGTGCTTCTCAACAATGCTGTAGACAGCTACCAAGTCAGGGCAGTTTCCTTGCACAGAATATGTCTGTTCTAAAGCCCTGCTGAGACAAATAATGTTGCTCATAGAGGAGAGAGATGGGAAATAACAATCAAATACTTGAGCTGGAAATAGCAAATGAAGTGATGTAGTGCTTAGTTTGGTGCCTAACAGAGTACACAATCAGGAGTCCTGGAAGATATGGCATAGAAGCTAAACTTATGATGTTAAGTTCCTAAGCTACACTAATATCTTTTCATTGAATGGGTGAATTTCTTTGCATTCTTTTTCTTTTAAAAGTATATTTATTTAGCGTGTGTTCCAATCATGTGTGTCATAACACAAGAGTGGAAATCACAGGACAGCTTTTGGGAGTTGGTTCTTTCCTTTTGTCATGTGAGCCCCAGAGAACTGAACACACACAGGTGGTAAGGTTTGGCAGCAAGTGCTTTTATTCACTATATCATCTTGCTGGGCTACTTTCCTAATTTTTGAGAACAAGTATCTTAGAGGGGCAGTGGTCAAAATTGCCACACACAAGTACATAGGGTACCACACCCACAGATGTGCAAAACATGCACACACAAACCATTTGAGAGCCTGCTACCTAGAAGTGGCTTCCTTGAAATTCAAGTTATAAGCTAGAAAGAACCTAGCCTTGGGATACATGAAGACATTGTCGTTGAGCAACACATAATGATTTAATATTGAAGGTTTAAGTATGAATTTAGCTCACTATATGGCATATAAACTTACAATGGTGATATATTTCTCTGAACAATTTTCTTATAGGTAATAAACTATAATATAAAATTCATATGAATAAAATTCTTCTCACTAATATCTTTCATATGTGTGCTGGCTAGATTTTTCTTTAAGTATCATAAACTTTCTTTTATTGAGATGATATTGTACTTAGTTATTTTTGTAATAATGTATTTAATAATACATACATTGAGATTATACTATAATTACATAATTTCCCCCTTCCCTCTCCTCCCTCCAAACCCTCCCATGAACACCCCACCCATGTTCTGCTGTTACTGGGAAGAGGGAAGCTCAATTGAGAAAATGCTTCCATCAGATTGGCCTGTCAGGAAACCTGTGGGCCATTTAAATTCTTGATCAATATTAATGTGGAAGAATGCAGATCATTCTGGACAGTCCCACCCTTGAGCAAGTGGTCCTGAGGTAGGATCATTCTAGACAGTCCCACCCTTGAGCAAGCCATGAGGAGGGAGTCAGTGAGCCACACTCCTCCATGCTCTGTGCTTTAGCTCTAGCTTTCCCTTCGAGATAGACTATGAGCTAAACAAAGAAATAAACCCTTTCTTCTCCAAATTGTTTTTGGTCATGGTGTTTATCCTAGCAATTAAAAGCACACTAGGCCAAGCTACTTACAAGTAGTTCCAATTTAAAGGATGGAAAAATGTGTCTGGATATATGGAATGCCCAACCATTTAATAGATTGAGTTATCATTCCCTTGATCTGTAGGTGAGGGTTATTGCATGCCATATGAAATGTACATTAGAACTATTTGTATCTTCTATACTGACAATCTGGTGTAGCTTTGAACCTTAGCAATGACTTATGACAAAGCCATATACTCACTAAGTAAATTTTTCATAAATGCAGTGGCTCAAGGCATAACTTGGGACCACCTTTAGAAAATGCTATTGCATTGGACGATTACTATAATGGATGACTGTTTTTGCAAGTCTAAAAAATCCACATAAAAAGGAAATTTAATCCGATTTAGTCTTTTATTACAGTACATTCAGTAGAGCACTTATATCATAACTACCCACCTGAGGACAGCGAGGTACCAGACACTGCTATGGAAGGTGTACCAGACGTGTTCCTGCGATGACTCTTTGTGAGTTCCTCAGAGGTGCTTTCAATGGTAGCCAAAGCCATGGAATTTTCAAAACCATGTTCCTTTCCACAAAGAAAAAAAATAAAGGATCATTATACTGACTGATTTCTCTTAAAACATTTTCGTATACATATACTTTAGTATAAAGATATGTGTATTACTTGGAGAAGGAATGCAATAAAATTTGAGGGACCTTTATCAGAAGCCTATACATCAAAAGTTACCATATAAAATTAAATCCAAGAAGGTTTCAATTTAACATGAAATATATTTGATTTTTTTGATTCATAAAACTAGTGATATTTGATTAGCAAGAAAGATTATATAGGAACTTCCAATCTTACATGAAGTAACAATGAGCCCTAGAATTGGTCTTGTGTTTGTCTTCTGTATAGCTCTTCTCCAAATAATACACAGACTCAACTACCCTGCTGTGGTTTGTATAAAGACTATTTCCCCAAGGTCCAAACAAAGGGTTCTTTTATCTTTAGGTGAGTCACATTGGATGATGCTAGAATCCTTTTGGGGTGTGCCAAGTAGAAGGTTTTAGGTAATTGGCAACCATGAGGTGAGCAGCTTTCTCTGTAATGCATTGCCTGCCATAATCAGTTTTAGTATTTGTCACAAAGAAGGGTATTTTTCTTTTCTTCTTAAACTTTTTCCTTTTTTTTCTTCCTGTTTTTTTCTGACTCAAAACCTAAAGAACTGTAGGCTAAAGCAAAATTTTATTTTTAAATTGTTGCATCTCAGGCATTGTTGCAATAATGGAAAACCAAGCATGTAGAGTTTTATATATATATATATATATATATATATATATATATATATATATATTAGTTTTGTGTCTTGCTAGAGCAATGGTTCTCAGTCTTCCTAATGCTGTGACCCTTTAATAGAGTTCCTCCTGTTGTTTTGACCTCCAAACATAAAATTATTTTTGTTGCTACTTTTTAACTGTAATTTTGCCATGGTTGTGAATTATAATGCAAATATGTATTTTCTGATGGTCTTAGGAGACCCCCATGAAAGGGTTGTTCGATCTTCCAAGGGGTCCGTGATCCACAGTTTGGGACCCTTTGAGCTAGAACCTAGAAAGCTGATTCACAGATAACTTACTTTTTCTGCAAAAATTTAAAATAAGACCTTGTCACCTTTTCCATCTAGAAGGCTAGGTGATCAAAATATAGTCAGTTACAGGTGTGTTGAAATAAAAATGCCATGCATAATATCTAGCAATGTTTCTAAGAATGGAGACTAGTAAGGAGTAGGTGAAGTGCTGAGTGAATGCATTGTTTGACATGAGAATGTCCACATCAAGTACATGCCTCATCTGTGTGTGTGTGTGTGTGTGTGTGTGTTGTGTGTGTGTAACTTACTGAGTTCATTTAGCATTGTTTATGTATACATGTACCCAGTGCTGACCACTTGGGATTCAAAAAGCTACGCAGGAGCACAGCTTTAGAGGAAACTGATTGTCCCTAGCAGCCATGATGTTGAAATCACATAGGTCCATTTTGTCTGTCATGTCTAGTGCGGACTCTCTAGCTAAGCTTTATTTAACATTAAAAAAAAAAACTCATGGGCTTCTAGGTTAAGGTTTTAAATGCCCATGAAAATGGCACCATGGTGTGATAACTGTCAAAAACCAAGGGAGATTTAACCATTTTTCCTGTATAAATAGCGCCTACAGGGTGAGTTTGCTCCTACTTGCCTGACATCTTAAGACATTCAGGAATACTTTAATAAAACCTCCACAGATAGGTTTGCCTCTTACTTCCTTAGCATGCTAATCAATTCAGCCCCGGTAGACTCTATTTATTATTTCATCATTTTCAACATCTAAGACCTATAGCAGAAAGTATATTTCTTCTAATTGCTGTAATTAGCATAGACTTGTAAAGTTTATCCAAAGTATGACAGAGGTCAAATAGATGAATTAGTTTAGGTCTGTTTTCAACAGCTCATTAGAGGACATGGAAGTTCTCTAATGAAGCAAGACTAAGCTCCTTAACTAGCAATTATGATGATGGAAAAATTTTCCACAGGTGATGTGGTGGTATCATTAATAGTGAACATTAATAGGTCACTTAACATTATATAGTCATTAGCATGTAACATGCTCTAGAGCAGCGGTTCTCAGCCTATAGGTTGCGATCCTTTGAGGTGCTAAACAACTCTTTCACAGGGGTTGTCTAAGACTACCAGAAAATACAGATACTTATGATTCATAGCAGTAGCAAGTTACAGTTATGAAGTGCAATGAAAATAATGTTATGGTTGGGGTCACCACAACATGAGGAACTGTATTAAAGGGTTGCAGCATTAGGAAGGTTGAGAGCCACTATGCTAGAGGTTCAGGTGAAGCATAAAATTAGTAGTTATTAATACAGCACAAGATACTCATTTTCTATAATGTTTTCATTTATAGAAGAAATTGTGACCTTTTCTTCTCTCTCTCTCTCTCTCTCTCTCTCTCTCTCTCTCTCTCTCTCTCTCTCTCACACACACACACACACACACACACACACACACTTGTACCCATGCATATATGTCTTTCGTCAGGAAAACAATGTGATTTATGAATTGCTTTTCTGTCTTAGTAACAAGAAAATATTTTCTCTTTTTCCTCCTAGAAAGCACTTGCTTAGACCAGCTAGAATACAAGAGTAAGCTCTACACCATTACTGTCTGGTCAGAGCAAATATCCCAATTTCATTGTAGGAGTTTTATTTGGACAAAATTGTTCTTTCCCCTCAAATAATACCTGGGATGATGGGATGATAGACCATCCTTGTCTTGAGATGAATCAAACTAGATTAACTCATGGCAACTGGACTGGAAGTCAGCTGCTACTCACTGCACAGGTGCAGCAGTTGATAACTTTTTTGAACATTTTAATATCATAATAGTTGGTAAATATTATCATTATTTCCAGCCCCCCCCCCAACCTTCCTCATACTTTCTCCCAGTCACAGGTTTCTTTATAAGGAGTACAAGGTCCCCAAGCCTTGTAAAGTATCTTCTCAGTGTCTTCACTGAGCGCATAAATACATTAAATATCATTCCTTGTTAGGTTACCAAAGAAGGAAATATAGTCATCAACAATCTATGTACTTTTCTGACTGCTGAACAGAATCAACTTGCTGAGCTTGGTATAAATATGTATGAAATTCAAAATGTGCCTTTTATCTGAGGAAGTACAATTTAGGCTTTCTTGAAACAGATCAATCACTGTCCAAACGTCTTTTGATTCTTCCTCCAAAGTACTGAAACAGTCTGATTGCTCCCTACCCTCGCTGCTGCTGCCTCCCTGATCCCAAGTCTCTTCTAATGGCTGCAGTATAACAAAGGCTTCCTAAATGGTCTCTGAGTTTCCCATACTTCACTTAGCTGTTCCTCATCAGCCCCATCTCGAGATCTTGCCTAAACAGATGGTTAAACCATTTTGCTCTGCTACCTAGACCCAACAGTCTCACCTATCTCACCAGACTGTGAAGCAGTTTTCAAGGACCTTGTGACTCATGAGTTCTCTGAACTCACATGTGAGCACTCTTTCCTCCATTCAGTAACAGAACTACACTGGCTTTCAGTTTTCCTTCAGCAAATCGGGCATGTTTTCACCTCAGGTTCTTTTTGCTGGTAGGAGCAGCTGACTGCCAGTCCAGTTGCCATGAGTTAATCTGGTTTGCTCTCGAAACAAGGACGGTCTATCTTCCCAGGTATTATTTGAGGGGAAAGAACAATTTTGTCCAAAGGAATCCCCTACAATGAAATCGGGGATATTCACTCTGACCAGACAGTGATGGTGTGAGGCTCGCTCTATTCTAGCTGGTCTAAGCAGGTGCTCTCAAAGAGGAAAAACAAAAGAAAATAGCTTCTTGTTAATAAGACAGAAAAGTAATTCATAAATTATGTTATTTTTCTGATGAAGGGCTTATCTGTGTTCAGATAGTTTACAAACTATTTGCTAGGGCAGTGATGTTCAAATTCATTGTCCAAATGTCCAAATGCCCAAGTATTTGGTCTTTTCACTTATTTTCAATTACTCAGGGTCTTTCAGGAGGTCCAAATGGTTAAATCAAAGTTCATTATATGAATCATTAATCATTGAAGTTCATATATTAAGATTTCTTAATACCTTAAACCCTCAAACATGTCTTCTCATCCCTAAAGTTCCTTTGTCTTTTTTACAGGACACTGCTGAGTGTTGTAGTTTACCATGTACCAGTTCTCAAAGTCATTCCCTGCTCATTTGAACTTCATATCCTTTAGAACCTCCCCACTCCCTTCTTACATTTCCCCCAAGCCCTGAGATTTGGACTCTGCCCTGCCCCCCGCCCCCTGCTAAAGCACAATAGGCATGAGGGTGAGGGGACACACCATCCCACTAGCCCTTCCAGCCCTGCTGAAACTGATCAGTGTACCTTGTGCCATGATAATAAAACATACCATCATTCCAAAAGAATTTCTTAAATATAGATGCCACCAATATTGAATTTCTTGCTTAATAAAAAAGTCTAATAGATGGTAACTTAATTCCAAGAAATTGATAAAAGAAAGTATTATTCGCAAATACTTGGTGATTTTTTTCCTTAAAAGAAAAAATGTAATACAAAAGATCATTTTTCATATATGTGCATATTGTATGTTTGTGTACATACATATATAATAGTAATTAAGTCTTAATTATGTGTCTGACCTCTCATTTTGAAGAAAGAAAAACTATAAAATGATTTTAAGGTTCTACTTTTTCTGACTATCAATCAGCTTAGAAAAAGTTAGTACAGCTAATTTGCAAATATGTCCTCTGGGAAGTAACACAAAGGATGGAAGTCAGGGTGTCCATCCAACTCTTTTTTTTTTTTCCAGAGCTGGGGACCAAACCCAGGCCCTTGCGCTTGCTAGGCAAGCGCTCTACCACTGAGCTAAATTCCCAACCCCAACCAACTCTTGATATTTGTTTAAATCACACGGACATTTAAACAGCTGTCATATGACACCACCTTTAAAGCCTGGCTTCCCCTTTCTTTTTGATTTATGGTTTCTGGGTCAACGCTAAGGATATATTTCATTTAACAGCATAAGCAGCAGGCTCTGACATACGGGGAATTTAAACCCAGGCATGGGTGGTAGCATAGCCAAGTCCCAGAGACTGAGTGTCTCTTCACAGTTCTTTACTTACTCTGCTGCTGATGGAGGTCACACTACGAGCACTTGGGGCTGGTGACCTCTGAGTAACTGGGATTCCACCATTGCTGCAGCTGCCTTTTGGTGCTCCTCTTCCAGCTTCCTGGTCAATGAGATCTGATGAGTGGTACTTCCCCTAAAAGAGAGGACAAAGTATTCTGACTTTGAAATCGCCAAGGACACTGGCTAGGATGTGTTTGGGAGGAAAATGAAGAGGGACGCAAACCACACCACTTCACTAGGACCACACTGGAGCTGCTCATCAGTTTTCAAGATACCTTCCTTAAAGACCTGCAGAACTTCACTAGGTCCCATGCCCCACATCCTGACTCGTCTAACTCCATTATCTTTTATTAGCTTCACCTTACCTTTCAGACTTTATTTCCCAGTTTTCATGAGCACTCTGAGACATTACATATCTATAAACTGACCAAATTTACATGCACATTTGCTTCCTTTGTTCCCTCCTCTTTTCCATTCTCTATCTATATATCTGTGTGTACTGTCTGGCACCCTAATTCCTGTGCATTTGTCAGTCTTGAACTTATTCTTATAATTGTAGGCTGTTATCTCCAGCATCCTCCTTGGTACAGAGTCACTCAGTTACACTTAATCAATGGTTAGAAATTAGAGTTTAGTTCTTAGTCTGACTTAAGCTATAAAATAGTGACACTGAGAGAATATTGATAGAAATTCTGTGTCACATCTTTTTGTTGGCATGCAGCATCTCTGGCCTCCTCTTTCCAGAGATAACTCCAAATTTCAGTGCTACGGACATATCTCAGAACAGTTTATGGCCATGCTTGTTGGGTTTCACAAAAACCATATTGTCTGATTTAATCACTTGATGTAATTTAAAAGTTTAAGTTTTAGGAACAATTTTTCTAAACCCTCCTCTATTGGGCACTGCATTTTGACAACAGTTTAGCCACATGCACGCGTTTCCACATGCTTCTGCTCATCTCAGAGATCCTACTTAGTTTAGTAGACCAGCCACCCACTCAATAAAGTGTCTGAACCACAGGTTGTTGATCCTCACAACACTCTAGAAACACTGCTTTTGGAAGAAAAAACCCACCTCCTTTAAAATATGTCTAATGATGATGAATCTCGTAAAAAAGAGGTTAAGAAATTACAACCAAAAGGATTCCTGTGAATAATTCTGCTTCTGTCTGTGTTGAAGGTCTTTCCAGATTTAAGCATTTTTGACAAAATTTCCATCATGGTTTCAGTAAGTCTGAAAGCGAAAGCCCTAGCACTGCAGAAGCTCAGATAGCAGTTGGTTAATCAGAGCGATGACATTTAACAGGCTGCCCTGTAATAAGGAGACGATTCTTGAGATCCTAAGTCAGCTACTAGAAATTATTGTTGGCAACAGCATGGGCTCAGAAATGACATACACTTTCACATTTGTCCTTGACATTTACTGTAAATGTCTCAACACATTTCCTTTTTGCTTGATTAGACTAAGGAAAGGTTCAGTCTAAAGAGGCACAGAATTTTAAATACTTAGGTGTCAAGTGTTTTCGATGTTATTTAAATATGACACAAATACAGGAACCTTTGCCACTTAAATAGGAAGAGGATGATAGCATCTGTGTCAAATTTAGAAAAGTTTGAAAGCCAACTATGAAAGCTCCATTTTTTGATTCTGATATCATGTTACCATGATTTAAATACATTTTAGAAATTAGTGGCAACAAATGTTCAGGCTAACAGAGTTGAGGGGAAAATGGCAAGAAAGAGATACATTTGACAGGGTCTGTGGGCTTAGTTATACCAGCTTACTGAGAAACACATTTTTTCTAGATTAGACCAGTGTTGTCTATTTTAGTTCATGAAATATACTTTTTTTTTCTTTTTTTCGGAGCTGGGGACCGAACCCAGGGCCTTGCGCTTGCTAAGCAAGCGCTCTACCACTGAGCTAAATCCCCAACTGAAATATACTTTAAAAAGCCTACACATTTGTTATCTCTAAATCCATGATGTTCCCAAATATTGATGATGCCCCTGAGATGTCTACATTTCTGTTTAGAGGATCCAACGATAAGAAGGAGAGATATTACAATTTAGTACATTGTCTTTCTGGTTTATATAATACTCTCATGGGAGTGGTATCTAGGAAATCACTTTCTGGTACCCTCCCCCTTTCTAGAATGGCTGACAATATCGAGTCTGAAGTACCTGGTTAAATGAAGGTGTCCAGAGGACACAATTAATGTGAGAGCTTCTAATATTGAGACCAAGGCATAATATATGGTACTATCCAGAGAGTGCAGGGTATTCCTTCCAAGTTTTATACGCTTTCCTAACTTCTTTTAGTTATTTCAAATACAAAATGAATGTATAGGAAAGATGCAGGAAGAAATTATAGCTGTAGAATTAAATAAGTCTGATAAATGAGACAGAAATATCAAAAGTTAAAAGAGGAAAACGTTAAATACAGTTTTCTCCCCTAGTCTTTGGTGACCCAAAATGCTACATCTTTAATTTTTCTCATGTGAGATAAGCCTTGACCTCTTGTGGCACATCTGAAACCTCACAGCAGACACTTTAAACATGTGATCTAGAAATTGGCATAATTTAAAACTGCCTAGGAGGTTCCAGTGCACAGAAAGAGCTGGAAAACATTGTGGTAAACTGCTCAGTGAGTCCATTTATCTGAGACATGTGTCCACTTGCATTCATCCCTTTCCATGGAGCAGCAAGCTTCCTATTTATCATAGTGCTCACAGGAAAAGCGCTGAGCAGTCCTCATGGCAGCTGTGATAAATGAAGATAGATTTTCTGGTTTAGTAAGTGACTAGGAGATACTAAGATTCAGCAAAATGGTCTGTGGATTGAAATTTGCCCATATACTACTTTTGTGGTTAGCAAGCTAAGAATAATTTCTCATTTTAGATTGGTGATAAAAACAAAAGTATCTTATGATACATAAATATATGAACTTACATTTCAATATCAATAAATTAAATGGTGTTAGAAAGATCATGCATACCCTTTTGTTTATGAATTGTCTGGGCTGCTTTCTTTCTCCAACCAGAGAATTGAGAAGTTGAGATGGAGAATTTATGGGTCACAAAGCCAAACATATTAGTTTGAATATATGACACCATTCATAGAGATATATAAACATACAGATATGTATGTCTGCACTTTAAAAAACTCAAACTATTTTAAGATGCCAACACATTCTGGAAGAATTTGTTATAAATGGGTTAGAAACACAAGTGTCTGGTACAGAGCATTTGTAGAATTTTAGATCTCATTTGTCTCCTGCTGGTAAGTATATAGATAAATCCATATTTCTCTCTGTGCTCTATCATTATCCTCGTTTCGGTACACCAGAATTCTGTCTTCCTAAGCCCTCAAATGTGTGATAATGTGCTTTAGGCTGTTCATGACACTTTGTGGCTTTGATTGCCTATCCCTTGTTTCCATTAAAGGACGATGTACTTATTCAAAAGGAGTTAAAAATAGAAAAATAAGAATTAGTAGATCTGAATGCTAGAGTAATGGTAGTAGAAAGCTTATGGTAATATTGAAATAATAACTGATTTGACATAAGGTCCACTCCATAAGATAGAAATAATCCCTGGCACGGCCTGAGTGACCAAGGACCAGAGAGTAGACAACCCAGGAACCTGGGGTAAACCAAATACTGCCTGTCTTTTAAAAAAATAAAAAGAGTGATCAAATAACTCCTAATAATATTCTGGTATGCCCATTGGTCAGTGTCTTATTCATTCATCATCAAAGAAGCTTCCTCCTGCAGTAGATAGGAAGAAATACAGAGACCCCAGGCAGAGTATGGGGGGAGGGGGTTGGACGTGCATTGTGAGTGGAGTCTGGAGGTCCGTAGGGAATCTTGAGTATCAGTTTTCAGGTGTCATTTACCTGTCTTTGACACACACTCTCTAGGGGACACTGAACTCACCAGGCAGGCTAGTCCGGCTGGATGTGAGGTCCCAGGCATAAACCTAGCTCCTTCCCGTGTGCTGGTATATTACAAGCATTTAGCACAGTTGCTTGATATATTAAAAGTAGAATACCAATATGGAACTCAGTGGCTTTATCCCCAACGCTCACAGGTCAATTTGTAGAATAAATTTCACATGATTTTAGAGATACAATATATGTGAACACAATTTTTACACCCTGTGTTTTTAAGGAGTTTGCTGAGCAAATTATAGTGTGTTGTGTAAAGAAAAGATGGGGAAGGCTAAGAAACCAGTATTGACTCTGTATGTGATCCTGACTCCAAGCTAAAAAATATTATCATGGAGGGGATGCTGCCTACCAGAAATCTCAGTTCCAAAGACGATAATACAAATCCTACTTAGGACAGGAAAGTATTACTTATAATGAAAGTACAGCTAGTATTGTATTACATCATATGATGGATTTAAGAAACTTACTTTCCCCAAATAATATACATATGGAAATAGAGATGTTTTTAAATAATGGAGATAAAACCACACCCTATTTCTAGGAGACCATGAAACACAGAAAAGTAGGCCTTGGAATAAGGCTGTGGTTAGCAAAGGGCTGGATTTAATGGTGTCCTCTGTTTTTGGTTTGGAGCCAGGGAAAACAGCTTGTAAAACTTCACAGACAGTGTGACCATTAATAAAATTAATGAATAATTAATGAATAATTAATGAATAAAGAATAATTTTAGTGTGTGTGTGTGTGTGTGTGTGTGTGTGTGTGTGTGTGTGTGTGTGTGTGTGTAGGGGGCCAAAGAGGAAGGAAGAACAACTAAGTGGATGGGTATGATGGGATGCAAGTGTTCATGGTAACCACACCCTCCAGTAACATGAACAAAATGCTGCCTAGAAATATAGCTCCCCCCTTCACCCACTTCTACTACACAACAGATTTCAAGTGTTCCGTGTTTTTCATATGATAAGGAGATACTGCTGGTGTCCCACCTCGGCCTATTACTAGTTCTACATACTTCTCCTTAGTTTCTAAGAGCCTTTCTGACGCTGCTTTGTACTTCATGCCTTTAAGAATTGTCCATTGCGACTATAACTACAGGCCCAGAAATGCCTCAGAATTTTTTTTCCCCCTTCTCACCTACATGATAGAAAACTTAGATAAAATACAGATAAAATTCTTAGTTAGATCTGAATTTCATATAGACAAACTTCATTAAGAATTAAGTCTTTTAATATTTCACTGTGCATACTTATACTAAAAATATGATCTCAGATTCTTATTTATCTGAATACCCTTTATCTTTATTTGTTAAGGAAGGAAACCCTGCATAGAGGAATTCATAGTCAGTGACTGACTTAGGTTAGAGTTAAATGGCCTGACGCCTCCTAAAGCAAAGGGCCATAGTTTGTATTCCTAAGGCCATGGCTAGGGTCTCAGACTCAGTCTAAACCTGACTACATCATTACTTAGGCTTTCCATTCTGTCTTCTACTGTCTCTGTTTGTCTCAAAATCACTTGGGTTAGAGGCTGGGAGATGGTTTGAGGGTTGAGAGCACTTCTGGTTCTTCCAGACAACCTATGTTCACTTCCCAGCATTCCCTTGGCAGCAGCTTACAACACTTTGTAATTCCAGTTTCAGAGTATTTGATGCTCTCTTCTGGCCTCTGTGGGCACCAGACCTACTTGTGGTGCAGAGAAATGTAAATCAGGCCAAACACCCATACACATAAAGTAAATTTTAAAAAAAGTCATGTCCATTGGCTGATAAATGACTTACATGAACCTTTGTCTGGAGGTCTGTTTCTGATAAAGCATAGCAACCACTCACTAGAACCTAGAAGGAATCTGGAATAGTTGCTGTGAGTAGTATCCCATTTATTACTGGCAGTGGACAACCTTTTAAAAACTACCCTTTGTTTCATATGTCCAGTTCCTAGCGACAAGTGAATAGCCATTTGTTATGCTCTCCTGAAAGGCTGCTAAGCCCTTCCTATCCGGTTTATACTTCTCTAGCTTTGAAACAACCTGAAAGAACAAATCCATCAGGTACCTGATAACACATCATTTCCACTCATACATGATGTAACTTTTTAAAAGGAATGTCTTAGCTCAGCTGCTCCAGGAGAAGACCAATAAACAATGAAGAAATAATATGTTTTATCAAGAAAAAAGAATGATTGCTAAGCTGGGTCAGGTCATAGATGGAAGAGATGAGCATCTCACAATTTCTTTAGATGATAGTTAAAAAAGAGAGAGCTCTGCTACCTCAACATTTTAAGGAAGCACTTGGAGCAAGAGAGTAAAGCTCATTATAGCAGTCCATTAGTGAGTCATTCCCAAGGTCAACACAAGAGGACAGTTTGCTCTATGGATCATTCGAGCATCTTCATTTTTCTTAATAGGAAAGCATTGCCCTTGCCATGCAAGAGCCAAACAAGGCTGACGACAATATTGAAATTGCGTACAAACTATTTTAGCTATTCGCAACTGGACAAACAACTGTGCTAGGAAGCTAGGATGTCACCTTCTGTAATAGATGGCTTCCAGCAATGACAGTCCCATTTAGGAGGCAGGCTACTGAGATTTTGACCATGCCCCAGTGAGATACACAAATGAGACAATTTTTGCTAGAAGGGAGGTCACAAGAGCGGAGGTTAGACAGGGAAGGATTTGAAAGTAAATGTGATGGGGGCATATGAGTCAATTAAAAAATACATTGGAACAAAAGGGGGACATAAAAGAGGTATCTTGGAGAGGTTGGAGGTAGAAGTGGGGATTGAGTATGATGCAAATAGATTGTATGCATGTATGAAACTTCCAAAGAATAAATACAAATATTTTAAAAGTCTATTTACAGTCTGTCTTTCAGTTTATAATTGCAGGAAAATCTTGTGTCAAAACATCAGTATTTGATGAAACATGCCCATATGGTATTACTGCTTTGTAATTACTCATGCCTAGCAACAGAGAAGACAAAAGACACAAACTCAGGGAAAATGATTTTGGAATAACAGCATAAACACCTTGATCATTTAGAGACAGCTGCTTGTCCTTGATGAGATAATATAAGTCAAATAATCCAGTTTCCAAATCCAGTTTTGCTTGATAGGCCTGGGATTCTCTGTTTTCTTTAAACAAAGAACTTATTTTTATATGCTGTCCCTCTTACAATGCTAGCCTGAAGAATAAAACAATATGATGGTGCTGGAGCGATGGTTCAGGGGTTATAAACTCTAGCTTCTCTTCTAGGGAACCCAAGTTGGATTTCCTGTGCCCACATGGCAGCTCTGGGCTGCCTGTGACGCCAGTCCCAGGGAATCCAGTGCCTGTTCCAGCCTCAACGGGTACTAGTCATGCATCCAGTGAACATTCATACATGCAGCACAACGCCATGTACAAAATAATAAAAGTTAAATCTATTAATAAAAAATAAAACAAAATGGCTCAACTGCAGGGTCCCAAAGAGGTTGAGAAAAAGAGACCACATAGCTTTGAACACCTTTCATCTCTGCTCAGAGCCAGGGAAGCAAAACAGAAAGATAAAACTGAGATATTCTCTCTCCCTCTGTCTCTCTCTGTCTCTCTCTCTCTCTGTCTCTCTCTGTCTCTCTCTCTCTCTGTCTCTCTCTCTCTCTCTGTCTCTCTCTGTCTCTCTGTCTCTGTCTCTCTGTCTGTCTGTCTGTCTGTCTGTCTCTCTCTCTCTCTCTCTCTCTCTCTCTCTCTCTCTCTCTCTCTCCTCTCGACATGTTATCATCATGTAGCCACTGATGGCCTTTTACTCATTATGTAGCCCAGGCTATTGTGAAACTCTCAGCCATTGTTCTGCTCTCTCCACCTGGAAGGTGATTTGACCGGTATGCAAAAGCAAGCTTGAGTGAGGTTCTGAAGAAAGAAAGTTAATGACGGCAGCGTAGATGGGAAGCCAAGTGAAACTTTTTCAAGGACAAAGATGCATTGGTTATGTTTTAATCACACAAGGATATCTGCGTTTTTGAATGTTTGGAAAATCCTGTACACAATACTGATCCTCTGATAGTGGATAATAAAATGGATAATAAATGGCTTCTTTCTTACATATTTTTCTCTAATATATATATATATATACATATATATACATATATATATACATATATATGTGTGTGTGTGTGTGTGTGTGTGTGTGTGTGTGTGTAGAGGAATTCTGGAGAAGAAATAAAACTCATATAGTCAGTTACCACTAATAAAAATATCAATAGTCAAAAGAATATCTCTTCTCCAGAAAACTTCTGGCCTATATAATAGATTACAACTTGTGAGGTGTTTGGCTTCATACTCAGCACCATAGTGAGGAAAATGGGGCAGTGCTATAAGAAAAATAAACTTCTCCTTGTAGAACCTAAGGAGAAGAGTGGAAAGACTAGCAAGGATTGCTATAGCCAGAGCACCCAAAACCAAAATGGAGTTAACATGTGCAAAAATCAATGTATCATGAGAGCAGACAATTTTTTCTTACCTTTAGCTTTGGTAGTAACAAAAATGAGGCCTGACTTATGCTAAAACAAGACAGTCAATCAAAAGTGATTGGAAGTGACTATGCTCTGGGCTATCCTCACTTTTTCTCTTTGCTTCTCCTGACAAGTGATGACATTATTCACAAGACAGTCTCACTTGACCCATCTGGAAATCAGAGGCAGTGGAACAAGAAAGAAATGGAATTACAAAAAAAAATTCTCCGGGGCATCACAGATGATGACATTATTAATGTTTTTTGAAAGCTGCAAGGAGTGGATCTGACACTTAGAGGGTTTTGTTTTAGAAGTTGAAACAGAAAAAGATTAAGAAATGGATAAAAGAAATTACTGCCATGTACCTCTCTGTTCGAACTATAGCCCCATCTCCCCAAATATAAGGTTCTATTATTTCAGATGACATAAATCTTTCTCACAGCTGTAACTTGAGCAGGCAGGTTTCCTATAACTGAAAAATTTCTTCTTGCCTTTGTGTGGCATATGTTAGGCACTCTCTGTGTGCCAAGCCTTTGCAGAGACTTAGACTCCCTACATGGGTGGAAAATCGTCAACTTAATTCCCAGAGTGTGCCATTGCTCAATTTGCATGTCTCTTACCTGTCTGAACCAGAGACCGACTTGAAACTCTGAAGATTTTGATTGTCTAGGTCCAAGCTATAGCTCCTTCCACTTTCAGCTTTTGGAGTTTTGATTTCTCCTCTGGTTGCTGATCTGAACTTGCTAAGAAGAAAACTGGAAATAAACATATGAATTTGAGAACAAGACAAGAAAACTCTATCATTATACCTGTATGCTAATGCACCTGTAAATCCCCATCAGAGGAATTTCTGTTTGCAGTAGATAGTGATTAATATAGACACATAACTGGGAAAGGCACAGAAAATATTAGACTGTAGAATGCTTAGCCCTAAATGGGATATAAACCTTGCACCACTCCTCCCTTGGGGTCATTGCAGAAGAGGAGACAGAAGACTATAAGGGACAGAAGTGGTGAACAACTGCAAGAAACAATATCTTCTGGACACACATGAACACATAGCGGTTGTGACAGCATGCGGAAGCATCCAAACAAAGCAAAATAAAACATGTACAAGTCAAAGTCAGACGAATTCCCAGTGTGGAGATGGGGAATGGACACTAAATTCTACTACCTCTACTCCTACTAGTAGAGCAATTGCCAATCTCTGGGGGGGGGGCAGAGTCAGTTTTCTCTAAGGATGTAGCCCCTGGTAAGTCAACTGTATTAAAGTGGAAGTCCACATATCTAGGAATCTTTAGATGTCGCAAATATGTCTTGATGGATTAAAAAAAAATAAAGGAGGGTCTGGAGAGACAATATAACCAGTACGATCACTGGTTGCTCTTCAGGAAGATCTAAGCTCAACTCCTGAGGTTACTCGCACAGTGTGTAAGTCAGTTCTGACACTCTTTTCTGGCAAACTCGGGTACTAGGCACACACAGAGCATGTTTAGCCAGAACAAAGGACAGAATTTGATTCCCCAGTACCAAAGTGAATAATAGAATAAGATTTATAGTTCTTTGATCAATAAATGATTGTTTAATAAAAGAGCAGGGCTGGGGGTTTCTTGGGAGTTGGGTGCGAGTCCCTCTAGTTCCCCATCAAACCTACTACTTGTTCATAAGCCAGGTCTCTGCCCCTGTTAAGGAAAAGACTCTCTAGTTTGGAAACTCATCAGTGCCAGACAAGAGAGGGAAGCATGTTCTGGGCTGGGACTCTGCAAGGATTCTGAATTAGGGGATTGCATATAACTTGCACAGAAAGGAATCCATTTTCTGGGCTGAACAAAAGTGGCAAGTTAAAGCATAGCTGGTAGAGTGGTGACTACATTTCTCATTGATGGAACCCAAAACAACTCTGGAGAATGAAAGAATAAGCTATGTACATTTTCTGTTCTTATTAAACATGCTTTGTATCACTGAGCTACACTGTAAATGGCATATCTTTTAAATCTATTAGTTCTTGAGTAGGTTCATACAATGTATTTTGATTACATTTACTTGCCCAACTTGTCACCAATCCACCTTCCCTTCCCCTTTGACCCAAATTTGTGTTCTTTCTCTCTAGTCCCAGCTCTAGTGCTCTCTCTCTCTCTCTCTCTCTCTCTCTCTCTCTCTCTCTCTCTCTCTCTCTCTCCTTTCATATGTGTATATATGTGAGTGTGCACGCATGTATGTGTGTAAATTCTTTGTACATTCTTTGATGGAATCGCCTTTATATTTTCTTGGCATATCTCCTGTGGTAATGAGGTTTATCCAATGAAAGCTCTTGTACTGAGTGAAATCTGATTGCACTACCACTTCACAAAGTTAATTGGAAATTAAACAAAAACAACTTTTGAGGAAATGGAGTTCAAATCCTCATCCAGGATCTTAAGCACACTAAACATGGCTGTTTCTAAATACATTTAAATATGGTTGGCACTAAGTGGACTCAGATGTTTATTAATAATAGCAGTAATTTTACAAAGAGCACATCAAGTATAGGAGGAGCTCTTGAGAGAGTTAGAGGGAGGTATTATAGATAGATAAGATCAAAGTGTATTATATACAGATTTGAAATTTTCAAAGAATAAATAAAAATGTTAAAAATAACAAAGTCTCAGCTGTATTCTTTAGCAAGATGATGCTGGGTGCAACTGTTTCATTTATTTTATATTCAACAGAGTTCTATATGAATAAATGGATTCCGAAGGTACTGACATAATCTTAATAGAATCTGCTAAGTTGTCTCTGCTTCAAAGGACCCTGACAAAATGTCACCGTTAAACGTCAGAACCTTCATTCTACTGGAAAATTATATTTGGGGTGAGGATGCTGCTTAATACAGTGTCAGTCTTTGCTGCTTGGAGAAGCACCTTATACAAGCTCTTGCCTCTCCACTTTTTAAAGTGTCTCCTCTGCTCAGAATCACCTCTTCTTCCTTTCCATAGCCTGAACCTGGTTCATTCATCAAGCTGCTTGCTATCTGATGTGTGTGTGTGTCTTGATGTCTCTTATAGCACCCTCAAAGCAGCTATTCTCTATTTAATATGTGACATGCATTGCACATGACATCTCTGTGACTTATTAACACATCGTTGTTTTTAGAGAGAGCTCGATAGTAGAACTACAGCTGCCAGTTTTGAGTTCTAGCCGGGCTCAGCCCAGTGCTATGGTGGTTTGAATGATTCAGGATCGATGCAACTCATTATTTTTGTCAGTTCCTGTTTTCCAGCTCCAAAATTCCTTATTTGTGTGACCTCATTCTGTGACACTTGAATCAAGTTCTGAAAACTATAGCTGTTAACAGAATCAGTAGACTGTGAGCTCCTTATTTAGTCAATCCATTGATTCTTTCTAATGAGATAGGCACCATGTTAGATGTCTGAACACCAAGATAAGGAAGCCTCTGGGAAGCGCTGAAAGAACTTACTATTAAGTGAATGTATATTGGGGAAGCAGAGTGCAAGGTCACAACAGATGCTCATGCACAAGGCATTGTGGGAATCCCAAAGAATAAATGCATGAAATAGGATAGGAGGGATTAATGACTAGGATAGGAATTTGAGAAATTCTAGAATACTGTTTGCATTTATCTCTGCTAATTAGTAAACAGTGGTATTAGTTAGTTTGAGTTGCTTTATGCTTTTACTTCATTCCTGCTCATAGTTCAGAACACAGGAAAAAATCACTTTTATTAGAGCTAGCTATAAGCTCAGCCACTGTCAGCATTTCATGTTGGTTTCTGCTAAAAAGACAATGCAATGCTACCTAGAACAGAGTAACATGAGACTTGGCATATCTTTGAAGCCTAGCTATGCAGTCTTCATTTGGGGGGGCAGTTCTGAATTTTTGTGGCACTTTGCTGCTTTATACCAGTGCCTTCTTGGGTCTTGTTTTCTAACAATATTCCATTGTTTGCTAGAGTGCTTAACCTTCCGGTATATTTGCCTTCTGAACTAAGTTGAAGTGTTCAACTGTGATTTTCACTTCAGGATACTTGTAGATTAAATAAGGAGTAGACTGTTTGAGGAACTACACTTTAATTGGGGTTGTTTAATATATCAGCATAGAGCTTAGAGGAGAGGGATGCTGGCATTTGAAAGCAAAGACTCTAGTAAGGGTCAGCTTATAACCATGGCTGGCTCTGGAAGTAATGGGAATCACTTGGCAGAGTACAGATAAGTCTAATAAAACAGCAATTCTTGCATGCTCAGGTCAGCCAGGGAATTTATTTATATGAGGTTGAAAGTACTTAAGATTGCATTTCCCCACCCCACACCCAGAAACAGCTTGACTTCAAGGAGGTACCTCATAAACAGGCTTGAAGGTGAAACACCCCCGCTCTAGTACCTGGCCTTACTGGGACCCCCATGGGGCCTAGAGGATGCATGACCTATCTGCCCGGCTGGAGCTACTTCATCTTTCTGGTCCACAACTGCACCTGAGGGTAGATCAGTTGCTCCAGCTCATCCCACGACCACATCCAGAGACAGCATGACTCTCAGGAAGTCTGTCATTACCATGCTCACAGGTGAGACACCCCCAGGCCCAATACCAAGTCTAACTAGAACCCCCATGGGGCCCAGCAGAGGCAGGACCTATCCTCCCTACTGGAGACACATCTTCCTTCCAGTCTGCAACTCTGCCTGGGACAGAGCCAGTGCTCCAACTCTCCTCCTACACCTACACCAAGAGACAGCTTGACTCCAAGGAGGTCCGTCATAACCAGGCTCACAAAAGGAAGAGGCTCCAGTCTCCAGTTAAGTGGACAGCAAGACCACTTAACACCAGAGATAACCAGATGACAAGAGGCAAGCACAAGAACATAGCAACAGAATCCAGTGCTACTTGGCACCATCAGAACCCAGTTCTCCCACCATAGCAAGCCCCGGATACCCTAACATACCAGAAAAGCCAGATTTTGACCTAAACTCCCATCTCATGAAGATGATAGAGGATCTTAAAGAGGACCTTAACTCTCTTAAAAAATACAGGAAAACACAATCAAACAGGTGAAGAAATTGAACAAAACCATTCAGGATCTAAAAATGGAAATAGAAACAATATTGAAATCACAAAGGGAGGCAACACTGGAGATGGAAAAACCTAGGAAAGAGATCAGGAGTTACAGATGCAAGCATGACCAACAGAATACAAGAGATAGAAGAGAGAATCTCAGGCACAGAAGGTACCATAAAAGATACTGACACAAGAGTCAAAAGAAAACACAATGTGCAAAAAGCTCCTAACCCAAAACATTCAGGAAATTCAGGACACAGCAAAAACACCAAACCTAATAATAATAGGAATAGAAGAGAGTGAAGATACCCAATACAAAGGGCCAGAAAACATCTTCAACAAAATCATAGAAGAAAACTTCCCTCACCTAAAGAAAGAAATAGCCATAAACATATGAGAGACCCACAAAACGCCAAATAGATTGAAACAGAAAAGGAATTCCGCATGTCACATAATAATCAAAGCATTAAATGCACAGAACAAAGAGAGAATATTACAAACTATAAGGGGAAAAGGCCAAATAACATATAAAGGCAGGCCTATCAGAATTACTCCAGACTTCTCAACAGAGGGTCTAAAAGCTAGAAGCTCTTGGACAGATGTCATGCAGACCCAAAGAGAACACAAATGACAGAAACTGGAGAGCTCCTACATTATCAACTTAAAAGAACGTCTGAAAACTATAGAACAAAAGAAGCAAAAACTATAAAAACCATATGACTCACATAAACGCAGATACAATGAATCTAATAAAAGAAAAAGTAGGAAAGAGCCTCGAACACATCGGCACAGGGGACATTTTCCTGAACAGAACACCAATGGCTCAGGCTCTAAGATCAACAATTGACGAATAGGAGTTCATGAAACTGAAAAGCTATGGTAATGCAAAAGACACTGTCATCAAGACAAAACGGCAACCAATAGATTGGGAAAAGATCCCAACCCTACATCTGATAGAGAAAACAACCCAGATGTCCCTCAACAGAAGAATGAACACAGAAAATGTGGTATATTTACACAATAAAACACTATTCAGCTATTAAAAACAACAACTTTGCGAATGTTGTAGGCAAATGGATAGAACTAGAAAATACCATTCTGAGTGAGGTAACCCAGACCCAAAAGGATACACATGGTATGCACTCACTGATAAGTGGATATTAATCCAAAAGCTCAGAATAGCCACGATATTCTGAATAGCCACAATATCCACCCACCACTCACAGACCATATGAAGCTCAACAAGAAGGAAGGCCAAAGCATGGATGCTTCAATCTCACTTAGAAGGTGGAACAAAATAATCATGGGAGGCAGAGGGCGGAAAAGGGGACGGGAAGGGAAAAAGAGGACTTGGATTAGGTATGGGAAGAGATGGGAGAAAAGTCCAGAGTGCCAGGATATTGAATAGAAATAAATAGCAGTACAGGTGGGGAACTAGCCAGGGGTGAGGGTGGGGCGGGGGGAAGAGTTACTAGAAAGTCCCAGATGCCAGAGGTTCCCAGGAGCCATTATACCCAACAGCAGGGAGCTAGAACCTGAAGAGACCACCTCCAGTAGATAAACATGGCCCCCAATAGAGGGACGGGGCCACCCATGTATCTCAAATTTTTAACCCAGAATTGTTCCTGTCTAAAAGAAATGTAGGAATAAAAATGAAGCAGAGACTGAAAGAAAGGCCATCCAGAGACTGCCTGCCCTACCTTGAGACCTGGCCCATCCACAGACGCCAAACTCCAATACTACTGCTAATGCCAAGAAGTGCTTGCAGTCAGGAGCCTGGCATGGCTATCCTCTGAGAGTTCTGCCAGCACCTGTCTAAGATAGATGCAGATATTCATAGCCAACCATTGGACTCAGCCTGGGAACCTTAATGGAGTAATGAGGGGAAGGACTGAAGGAATTGAATGGGATTTCAACCCTATAGGAAGAACAATATCAACTAACCAGACCCCACCACCAAGAGCTCCCAGGGACTAAACTACCAGCAAAGAGTATACATAGGTGGGTCCATGGCTCCTACTACATATATAGCAGAGGACTGTTTTATCTGACATCAGTGGGAGGAGAGGTACGAGGTGATGTGGAGGTTTGCTGCTCCAGTGAAGGGGGATGCTGGAGGAGTGATCAGGGAGTGGGCAGGTGGGTGGGTGAGCACCCTCTTAGAGGCAAGGAGAGGGATGTGGGGAGGGACTTTGCAGAGGGGAGACTGGGAAGGAGCACAACATTTGAAACATACATATAATAATAAAAACATCAAAAATAAAAAAAAATAAAGATTGTATTTCCCTGGGATACAATGTTGCCACAGTTGAGTCTCTCACCTCCTTTGGGCCATTAAACTGTCATCAGACACAAAGCACTAAAGACCCTTTATGTTAGAGATGCTTACCCCTTCCTCTTTGGTCCATCATGAGTGGCCTTCTGCCTGACGGAAGACAAAGTATCTGACTTGTCTACACCTTGGCGTGCTTGCTCTTGGCTTTGTATTTCTTCAGACCCTCATGGAAAAAGTAGAAAATAAACTTATATACAAAAATGATCAGAAAGGAAAACAAGCTTCTCTTCTACACTCATTTTTCTTGATTACCACAAGACAGAAAAGGTTACAAGAATCAGTGAAGGCAGTTCAACCCCAAATTATTTTGTTTATGTAGTTACTTCTAATTTGTTGAATGCTGTAAAGATAACTACGAGTGAAGACTAGGACTCCTCAGGGAAAAGTTTGATAAGATAAGCTTCCCTAGGGAGACTACAATTAAAGAACATATTCATTGTGCCTCAACAGATATTTTTAGGGTATGAAATGCTGCATTCAAAGGATTTCTAAATCCATAGACTACAGGCATTATTTTTATAGGCATTTTTTTTTGTTTTCATTTTGAGACAAGTTCTCAATATATTACTAAGGCTGGTCTTGAACTTACTATGTATCCCAGGCTGCATTTGAGTACATTACCCTTGTTCCTCTGTTTCCCAGTAGTAGTAAACACAAGTATGCTGCAATTATGCCACAACCAGACATCATGAACATGAGAGCCAGACTTCACGGAATGACAGACATGTGTCCATGCATCTTTTGCCTAGAAGTGTACTCTACACACTAGAAGGCTCTGAGGTTTGCCAGAGGTAGAGTCTGTAGCTGAATGGATAATTTTTATTCAACCTGACTCTTCTAACATCAGACCTGATGTTACTCAACTTTAGGAGCCTTTCTTTGTGGCTACCACACCCAAAAGTGACACAGGGATCAGTTGAAAGCTTCCCACACCACAAGATACCCATTCTACCTCTATTACATAAACCATGCATGGGAAATCAGCAATAACAAAAGCTTAATTCAATAATGAACCAATTAGATTTGTAGTTTGAGTACGCTGAAAAGCAGTCTCAATCTGGTTGTTCTTGGTATTTGGGGCCAGTATAATTCCTCATTGACTGAAACTTTCTTGCATATTTTAAGACCATTAGCTTATCACACTTGATTACTGTCCAATAAATGCCATGGACTCAATCTAATTATGACAACCAAAAATGTTCCTTGGCATTTCCTAGTGCTCCCATTTGTGAGACTGGGACTTTAGAGTACAATGGTAGTGATTGGTTAGGAACCAAGAATTAAATTTTAAAAAAATGCCATTTTAAAAATATGAAACTAAACCTTGTGAAAAATCAGGAATTTCTTTCAAAATGGGAAGCATTTATTTCATCTGTTTTAGGTTGCTTTCTTACCATTTAGTAAAACCTAAGAAACACACTTGGAAAAAATAGTTTGTTACGATGAGAATGAATGGCTTCTTTGAAAATTCCAGCATGTCAGACATGTGGAAATCAGTACAAAGTTCATTTTCTCCTGACTTCATTTGTATGATATTCAGATTTAGAGTTCAAGCTATCAAGTTGTGAAGTGACCTGAGGAATTGAGGGGAAAAGAATCCAACTGTGTTTACCTGCTTCATTTTCACAGGGAAGATATTTATCCAAACCAAATATCCACTTACAGTCTTGGAGACAAGTGACTCCATTAGTTACCTGGACTTCTTCTTAAGATGGACTGTCGAACAACATCAGTGCCCAGAACATTGACTTGTTTGAAACGCTTTGCCTTTTCTTCCAAGAACCATTCTCCACTTATGATCCTTAGCTGCCTGCTCGTGAAGCAAAAGGAAGGTTCTCAAATGAAATTATTTAGCCACAGAGACAACTTTCAAAATCCAGCTAGGTAAAAATGGTGACTATGGGTAAAAGATCTTCAACATGGTGGACAACCAAAAGCTCCATATGGGGAAGATTCCCTTCATGGAATATAACCACGGAGTAGAGTAGAGAACAGGATAAAGGTTATTACAATACTCCAGGAAAATGGTGATTAGATGCATTCCAGAACAAGGGGAAAACTAACAGAGAGGAAGAAACAAAATCAAAATACCCATGTCAGGGGTGTCTTCCTGGATTTCATAAACAATTGGACATAAAAGATGGGAAAGGATCCTTGAATAACCTTGTGCTGGTTGTGTTTTGTCACCTCAACCCAAACTGTGTCACCTGGAGAGGGGAACTGCAACTGAGGAACTGCCTCTGTCAGATTGGCCTCAAGCATTTTCTTGACAGATGATTGATATGGCAGGGTTCAGTCCACTGTGGGCAATGTTACCCTTGGGGACTAGGACCTGGGTTATATAAAAATGAAAGCTGGGAAAGGCATGGAAAGAAAGTCAGTAAGGAACTGTCCTCCATGGTTCCTGCTTCTGATCCTACTTGAGTAAAGCCCTGACCTCCCTCAATGATGGATCTGTTTGGGCTGTATAAACCAAATAAACCCTTTTCTCTTCAACTTGCTAATGGTCAATGTTTTATCACAACAACAAAAACTAGGGCTTGCCCTATCCATTTTTGAGCTGTATCTATAACAGCTATCTGAAATCACCTCCTATGTTCCCTCTAGAAATGTCTGTGATCTTCTTTACTTTTCCTACAATATACAGAGCTTTAAATTTTATCCTAGGATTGTAAGTCATATCTATTGGTGTTAACTCACTGAGAGACAATCTTTATGGTAACTCACCCACCACGCACAGCAGTATTATAATAATAGACTTTCAGTAGACTGAGGTTTCAAGTAATATTTTCTTTTTTATTATCTATACTAATAAACATTTGTTACACATGATGGAATTCATTGCATTATTTTCACTGCTCTTGTATTGCATATAAGTGGTACTGATCTGTACTTCTTTAAGTTATAATTTTTACTTGAAACTGTTGACTTCCTTCACTATTTTAAGACTTTAGCTTCTTTTCATATCTTCACCACAAACCAAATTGCCAGTAACATGAAGGCAAATGCCTTGGCTTGTTAGGATACTTTGTCTAGCAGTAATATTTGGCATTATAGTTTGTAAATATTTGTGAAATGAATCAAGATCCTTGGAATGCAACCCAGAGCAGCTGTGCTGCTGTAAAGTTCATGTTGAGGTTTACAATAAAGACTTATTACAGCCATAAGAGTCATTAGGTATTCTAAAATTATTTCTAACTAAACAAGAAGAAATAGCTTATAAGGACATAAGCTGAGTATTGAAAATAGTCCTTAATACAGGGTAATGCATTACGGGTACTAATTGGTAACTGAATTCTAGAGGATTATAGTAGAAAATGAGGAAAGAGATAAGCCCACACTATGGAATGGCAACCTCTAAATGCCATGCTAAGGAGTTGTGATGCTGGAGGCAATGGGGAACTTACTCGAAAGTTCCCACTTGATGATACAATCTTTGGGGAAATGCATAGAGAAATGGGAGACTAGCAAACCAATTAAGAAATCAGTTGACAAGGTAAGAAATGATACAATATAAATCAAGGTATCTTGAGGATGAGACTGTGCCAAAACCTGTGAGTCTGATACAGTGGTTGAAGTAAAGCAATTGAGAACCAAATAGAGCACTCTAACCCCAGAGTCTCATATATAGATTTATTGAACAATCATACTTTAAAATCAGCAATTGGGTAGCAAATAGAAAATGTATCCTGGAACAATGTCAGCTTTTATTCCTTACAACAATTGAAATCCTGCTTCTTACTATAGGAGACAAAGGCAGGATATAATAAGTACACCACAGTTCTACTACTGACTAAAATGTCAAACTGTTAATCTTAGAGAAAATATACAGTGAAAATATGACCTCCACACATACATTCCATACCCACATCCCGGAAGGCAGACAATCTACTGAGTAGCAGAAGACTGAGTGGTTACATAACTGTAGAGACTACAGAATGCATCAAATCTCAGGAAGATAGAATCCATCAAAAGAATACATTTGAATAAAATATTCCTGGATACATCTCCAGGGATGTAAAGATTTAGATATTACTACTTATGCTAGAAATAAAGGTATTTGGGGAATGTTAATTTCTAAAGGAGTGCTTTCAAGATTACTGTCAAGCAGAAACACATACTAATGTAATCAGATTTTGCAGATAGAATGGAGTTACTAATCAAGTGATTTTAAAATACTAAGACTGTCCTGGGTCATTCAAAGTAATCACCTGAGCTATTGAAAGCAAGGAAAACAAATAGAAGTCGAAAGAGAGAGGGTAGAGTGGGCAGTCACAGAATCAAATGATAACAAGGAAAGTAACATAGCTGAGTGCTTGAAAATCCTTATGGGGTATACTAAAGTCTTAGCTTTTATACAAGTGTGTGTGTGTGTGTGTGTGTGTGTGTGTGTGTGTGTGTGTGTAGTATGGTGACATTTTCATGTGTGACAGTCTACATCCTATGAGAAAGGGATATCTATATTATCTATAGCAGTCAACAGAAACACAAATCCTATTTCTCCATAGTTGTTAGTCACTACCTCCCACCATTTGTATGAAAACGATAGCTATAACATTTACTCATCTCAGGTATGAATTTGAGTAATTTATCATTTGTAGAACTCTAAAATATCAGAGATAATGGTTTTTTTCCATTAACATGTTCTGGATGGAGACAGAACGCTTAACAGAAGAACATGAAACTAATGCCAAGTACCTATCAGGTACCAAGTAATGTGCTAGGCACTTCATATGTGCTTTCTCTAGTCTTCCCTATGAGAAGCAAGGTAGCAGTAACAGGATTCACTTTACAGACTAGGAAACTCACATGAGTTAAACAATTTCCTCAAAGTTATAAAGGTGTGATGGCTGATGAAGCACTGATACACCAAGTCTCATACTTTTTCCATTTGGCAATATCATCAGAAGAGAATTTGTGTTCCTCAACAAGGCTTTTATGAGTGGTGAATATGTATGGAAGCTAAAAATAAATAACCAGCAACTGCTTAGCATTTCAAATGAATGTGTGTATATTTCCACATGTGTGCACACTGGAGGCTGAATAACGAGTAAGTGGTGAGAGAGGACAGGAAATAATTGTGACACTTGCTATAAGATCTCAGTCTGTCTGGTATGTCACTGTAGTATTCAAACAATTCAAGGCTTGAAATAGACTCTGATTCTTCTAAGTTGAACTCTGAAGGATAGATTTGACTGAAATTACAGTGTGCCACACTTATCTGTGAACAGTGATTGCTGACTATTAGAGAGTCCTGGTTTTATTTAACATTAAACTCCTGGGACTTATATAAGGTTCCTTCACTTGGAAACTTACATAAATGTGAAGAAGTGCTAATCTCTTTGGAATAGGACAAATAATAGGTGGTCTTGTTGAAAAAGACATAGTAGCCAAATCATTTTTGCTTACTAATCTGTACTGGAGACATCTGCAATAAGATATGCTTTATAAGATACACTAAGATATTAGTTTCCATCTGTTTATTACAAGGGAGCTAGTTAAGATTATTATTTATAAATTCATTTACTACATAGCACTTATTTACTGAATTCCTACTATGTGTCAGACTTATTGTGGGTTGAATAAACAGAGGAGAGAAACACAAACACTCTGTCTATATAGAGAGGGTGGTGAGTCTAGGTTCCTCCTTTTCCAATCAAAAAATAATGCCAAGAAACCCATGTGCATATGATACTGAAACTGCCAACCACTTACAGGTGAAAACACCAAAAGCTTAGAGTTGGGGGAGACAAAACAAAAATGAATTAGCTTCAAAGGGAGTTGCCTCCCTCCGACCAAGTCTTGATATAAACATTTCAGTGCTTCAGAAATCAAACCTGTCAAAAGGTAAATGACAATAAGGGTTGTTCTTCCAACTGATTAGAGTATGACTCACGTTATGACTCATCTCATCTCTTACAGGCTGGGGTGGAAATTTCAATTTAATGGTCTATTAAACATGGAGACAGCTCAGAAGGGCTGCAACATTTTCTTATCACAAACAAAGGACATTTACTGCCAATAAAATATCATTTATGCTTCCTTATTGAAAACCACTCCATGAATAGCAAACAGGATATCTCTAATACAGAAAGCTTTAGTCTCAGAGAGCACACAAACTACTAGCTTAAATATTAGAAAAGCATTATTAATTGATTTTTTCAGCTAGAAAAGTAAGCTTGAACTTTCATATTTTAACTCATAAATTCCCAATATTGCAGAAAAATATAACTATAGACAAATTGAGAATTATATGAGTCGTATATTGACAGCCATTTCACCTTTAAAATGTCTAGAATGACAGAACTTCTTTGATGGGTTCAAAATAACCTAATAATCTTATTTTTTACATTGAATTATGAAACCATTGAAGGCATTCCATGCCCATTTACCTATGGATATTGCTTACTTTATACCAATAGGCTAATAATAAATAAGTAAGAGGGAAGGACAGGTGTGTGGATGAATAGATCAATTAGACAGACAGATGGGTGGTTGGGTTTATTGTTTCACCAATAAAAAGGAATCAATTGATTGTGAAATTTAATATATTAATGCTTCCTAAGAAAATCATCCTGTTCAATATCTTAATATTTATGTGTACATATTCTAACAACCACTTTTATTTTTCTGTGATAAATAGATGTTTACTTTGTTTAAAGGGCAGACATACTTGTCATGGCTCTTATTTTCCTCCCAACTTTATGTTCCCGATAGAATAAAATTATATTCATTCATTTTTTTCTTCCTCTCACTCCAGCTTGATGTCTTAGCAGGAGACATCCGTTCATCCATTTCTCATTTCATTATCTTGCTCATCCATGCATCTGCTCATTTAACAATCACACATAGAGGACCTACTTTAGGCATTCCTTTAAGCATGAAAACATCATCGGTGGACAATGCTGGTTTGAAGCTTATATTATAATAGAGGAAGAGAGATAAGGGATAGGATATGTGAAATAGGTAGCAAATGATCTAAATGAGAATTACAGAAAAAGATTCTTTCATTTTGGGTAGGCAATAAGGTAAATAATAAATTGGACCGCATGAAACTGAAAAGCTTTGTGGTAAGGCAAAGGACAATGTCATTCAGATAAAGCAGCAGCCTACAAAATGGGAAAAGATTTTTTTTTTTACCAACTCTTTATCTGATAGAGGACTGATATCCAACATATATAAAGAACTTGGGAATCTAGATACCAAAACCCCCCCACAAATAATCCAATTAAAAATGGGGACCAGATTTAAACAGAATTCTCAATAGAGGAAACTCAAGTGGCTAAGAAACACTTAAATATTCAACATCCTTAGTCATTATGTAAATACAAATCAAAACTACTTTGACATTCCATCTTATCCTGTCAGAATGGCTAAGATCAACTATACAAGTGACAACTCCTTATACAGAGGATGAGTAAGGGAAACACTCATACATTGCTAATGGGAATGAAAACATATACAGTCACTATGGAAATCACTGTAGTGGTTCCTCAGGAAGGTAGATCTCAATCTACCTCAGGATCCAGCTATATTACCCTTGGGCATATACTCAAAGGATATTTTCTCCTACCTCAAGGATACTTGAGCAACCATGTTAATTGCTACTTTATTCATAACATCAAAAATTGGAAAAATGTCTAGATGTCCCTTGACAGAATGGATAAAAAAGTGGTACATTTACAACTGGGACTCGATTACATCAAATTGAATTGTTGGTCAAAAGGCAATGGTTCTCAACCTTCCTAATATTAGGACCCTTTAATAGCATTCTCATGTTGCAGTGACCCCCAACCATAAAATTATTTTTGTTGATACTTTGCAGCTGTAATTTTCTATTGTTATGAATCATAATACAAATATGGGATATATGACCCTAAAGAGTCATGGCCCAACCACAAGTTCAGAACCACTAGCTATCAGGGCATCTTGTATGAAATCCCCAAAACAACCCTAGGCTATTGCCAAAACAATAGGTTGCTCTCTGAAAACTGATAGCAAGGTCCAATTGCTGATGGACACACACACACACACACACACACACACACACACCCCATACATACAGACACAAGTCTGCACATTGAAAGGTCAAGCTAACACCTACATAGAGCCTTTACCCCTACGTTCTAGTGTAGTGGTTCTCAAAATACAGGTTGCAAACCTTTGAAAAAAAAGCAGATGTTTGCATAGATATTACATTGGGAAGGTTGAGAACCACTGAGTCTAAAAAGCAAAACACAATGAGAAAGGCTTCTTCCCTTTGTCTGTTTTGATAAACAGCTAGGCCTGGAGAATATTAAGTAACTTCCAGTGGTATCCCTCAGCTGATGTGGAGAGCATGCAGGATGTTTGATGCCCATCTTGCCAGTTACCTCGGATGCTTAAGAATGTCAAAAGAATTCTGTCTATGCCTTTGTAGAAGCCATGTGGTGTCTAGAGGGGCTTAAAGAGGAGAAAACACATAAACACATTACTGCTTTTTTAAAAATAGGAACACTTATTCTATTAGGCCTCAACTTTATTAACTAAGACTTTTGTTTTTTTTTGGAGCTGGGGACCGAACCCACAATAGCGCTCTACCACAGCTAAATCCCCAACCCCCAGACTTATTTTTAATACTCATTCCATCTTCACCTGTCGCTCCTACACTCCCCCTCTCTCTCTATCACTATGTCTGTCTTTGTCTCTCCCACATACTATACACAGTCCTTCATGCTTATAACCCTTACATACAAAAACACAAACACACACACTCACATACTCCCTCCCCATTCACACCACACACACACACACCATATACATGCTTGCACACAAACTCATACATACCCCCACGTTCATACCCTACACACTCACACCACACAGATGTACTCATATCAAATACACTCTCACCAAACCAGACCACAGTCACTCCAAACACAGATAAACCACACACATACACAAACATACATACCACACACATACTTAATGCCACATATACAGTTCTCACTCCCCACCCCCTCCTGTCAGCCTGTAACTAAGCTGTGATTTTCAGTCTACTCCCTTCTCAATTTAAATTTTCTTATTTCTTAATTTTCCTATTTGAATCTTATCAATCGTCAAATATGGATTTTGCACAGAAAGGCAGGAAACTCACGCGACTTTAGCACAGACAGTGCACTTCCAACTGCCATCAAGTCCGGTGACTCGACACTCACTGCACACTCTGAGTGAGCAGGCTTGGCATGGATCTCCCCGGTCAAAGATGAGGCCCAGACTCTTCTGACAGTGAACACAGACTCTATTCGCCTCTTGGTGAGTCTTCCCACTCCTACGCTTGGCTTCTAAAAGCTCATTTTTCAGCTTCCTGGTAAGGAAAAAAAATGCACAATGAAAACACAGGAGAGGACTGATAAGCTTTAGTGGACTACTGCAAAGTCTGACAATCTGACTTCAATGTCTGGGTCCCACGTGATGGAAGAAGAGAACCAACTCCCTCAATTTGCCCTTTGATCTCCATATCACATGAGAGATTCCTGTGAGCGTGAACATATGTGCATGCATACATGTGTGCGTGCATGCATGAGTGTGTGTGTGTGAGAGAGAGAGAGACAGAGACAGAGAGACAGAGAAAGAGACAGAGCAAGACAGAGAGAGACAGGAAGAAAGAGAGAGGAGGTCCAACACACAAATAAATATACAAATAAAACTAAAACCTCTGCACAGGAGCACATCCTTCTTTATTCAAACTTATTTTCACTGTTGAACAAAGGAATCAGAACCAAATACTTTCAGCGAATACAACTTCTCACTCCAGCATCAACAACCTTTGGAAATGGGTGGTTGAGTGAGTATTTGTGCTTTACTTTTGTCATTCACCACCAGCACTGTTTTTCATCAGTGTGGATTCTCTTGTTCACGATACCTTTGCTCTTAGAATCCTGGACGTGCTCTCTATGTGCTTACATGAAGAAAGACATTAAGCCAAATTGCTTCTTTCCTTAAGTAAACCAATGAAAAGTGTAACTGTCACTACAAACATATTCTTCTCTTTCAGTTCTACATACTTCTACTGAGCGTTTAAGAGTTTTCAACAATTCCCATTAACCTTTCTGTCAGGCACATCTATTCCTGAGTCCAGGATGTAACATAAATTTCCTGTCTAACTACAGGCAATGATTTACTCACTTTTAAAATCTCCTTTTTTTTGTAAAATAGAAAAAATTATATTCTCCAATGGTTGTTTTTATGAGATAATAAAAGTAAATTTCCTACCATGACTCCTGTCACATAGGTATTAAACACATTACATTTAAAAACTATTTGACAAGAAATATATTTATCTGCCCTTTAGAAACTTGAAATTGTAAGCATACTCCTGTTCTTCAGAAGCAGCACTTAGGCAATTGTTGGGGACACTAAATATCAGGATCTGGTTTACTGGATCAATCTTCCTTTTAAAATTCTGAATTTGTATTTTATCAAAATATGTCATTTGGTGAAGTGCAGCTTTGGAACCTGTATTCTCTAACTTGTTTAGACAGATAGATATAGCTTAGAAATACTGGTGTTCAAGTCTCATGCCCACATATTTGAATACAACTAGTTTTAGAAATACCCCGGGAACTGCTATGTCTAAAGTGTCTATCTGTTCTAGTGTTAGCAAGCACTCTCATGCTCATTCCTATTTTAATATTTTGATATGCCATTCCTATGAGTTACCAATCTCTTATCTTAGTTTCAATGCACAGAAGAGAAAATACCCATCTTTCATACCATTTCCTATTTGTCTAAAGTTTCATCAGACTCAACTATCTGCATCTTCCCTACAGAAAGTATTTGCCAGCCATATTTGTTCACGGTTTAAATATGCCCAGAAGTTTGTTTACTTTAAGCTGGTAAACAAGTAATTTAACCACAAGAAACAAACCCCTTGCCTTTTTAGGTTGATTGCTCAGTGTGATGAATGGGATGCCAAATTCTCTCCTAGAAAAGTCTGTCATTTGGTACTTAAAGTTTAACCTCTTATCAGCTCCTTTTATTACAATAGCCAGGTCCATGTGAGGAAGTTAGGGTCATATACAAGTCAAACATTTGCTTTCCATTTTTTATGGTTTATTTTACACTTATTTATTTAACAATCTACCTTAACCCAGAATATAGTTATTTAGCCTGAAAAGACTTGGGATTTAGAATAGTAGACTAGAGGAAAGAAATTAGGTAAGGGTCTAAACATCTTAGCTGAGCAATCCCTAAGACAATTGACATTGTAATTGTTACAAAATCTGGAAAGGATTCCACAGGCTAATACAGAAGATAAAAGAGCTTGCTGATTTTTCAAACCTCTCTTAGACATTGAATCCAATCTCTTCTATACTAATGCATGCTAAATACACAGTCACATTTCAGACATTCATGAGGCAAGGGTGACACCGAAAAGATCTTTCACACTGTTCTCTGTTACTATGAAAAATAGACACAAAGTAATTCATAAAGAACAGATGTTAATTTCTTATCATCTGGGAGGCGAAGTAACTCCAACACCAAGGGGCTATCAGCCCCTTGGAGGTGCAAGCCTGTGATCCCAGCTAATTGGGCAGAGTTGATCACAGTTTCAAAGCCTAACTTAAATGAACTCAAGGTCAGCCTATATTTTAGAGGCTCTGTCTCAAAAGTAAAGAGGAAAACGGACAAGTGAGGTTATACCTTACTGGCAGAGTACTTGCCTGGCATATTCAACCCTAGACTCAGTATCCACTATCTCAATATGCAAAAGGGAACACAGCAAAGTGTGCTGATATCTAGCCATGGCCTTTTTGCTGTGCCACTCATGGCAAGAGGTGGAAGGGCATGAGGGGTCAAGAGAAGACAAGAGAGTCTCTAAATTGCTCTGAAACAAACCCACTGTATGAATAATAATGAAGATATATATATATATATATATATATATATATTAATATGGAGGACAGAAGAAGCCCCGAGGACAGAAGAAGCACTTTCCATTAGACTTCCATTTGGAAATATGATGTATTGGACATCAAGTTTCCAAAACATCAATATTTGTATTTTTATTTTATGTATGAATGTACTGCCTGTGTGTCTGGTGCTTGAAGAGGTCAGAATAAAGGATCGAATCCTCTAGAACTGGAGTTAGAGATGTCTGTTGGTGCTACAAATCCAAGGTGTGTGTTCTGCAAGGGCAACAAGTGCTATAAATCTCTAAGCCATATCTCTAGTGCCTGCATTGCAAGAGTTCTGGAGGATATAATCAAATAATGGCAGCCAGTAATTAGAGTAAATGAAGAAAATGTACAATTGGAAAAGTGGCCCTAAGGGGAAAGGGAGTGCAGGAAGCTAGAAGAGATAAGCTGAGAGGTGTGTGTGTGTGTGTGTGTGTGTGTGTGTGTGTGTGTGTGTGTGTGTGTGTGTGTATATGTATGTGTATATATATATATATATATATATATATATATATATTTTCAGGTAGTCTTCTCTTAGAAACCAAGGTGGATCCAGTTCATTTATACGTGCATGGCTGTAGTAGCATCTGATGAAAGTGAGCTTCTGGTCTGCACCTCCTCATCTCACTCACAAACAGAAAAGCCACCATCAGAAGGTAGAAATGCTTCTGGATCAAGAAACAGGCTTAACAAATGCGTTTGTTTTCTTCCAGATAACAAGACACAAGTTAGGCAGCTGCACGAATTAGTTTAGATACAAATTAGCATTGTTAAGGATACAGTATCCTTTCATCTTGTTGCTTTTCTATTGACAAAATATGGCTTATTCTTAGGCAAAATGGCCAGGTGGCTCCAACACTGTAGCCTTGTTAGGGTAGAACAAGGAAGTGGTGCATAGCGGCTTCTGTACCTGGGTCTTCACAGATAAAACAAAATCTAGTTCAGAAACCCCCTAAAAGACTTCTTGGATTTAACCAATGTCACACAACTACCAAGGAGTTGCAAGGGAGGCTATGGAATTGACACTTCACCCAGCTTTGTGGATGTGGGTAAAGAATATTGGATGAGGAATAATTCCCCTTCCCTGAGGGGTCATGTTCTGTTGTATTGTGAATTCTCCACGAGTCAGAAACGACTCTTTTCTGGAGGCAGCAGTAACTACAGCACAGTTTAGGTCTCATTTCACAATGGCCCTGTTTCTCACTTGACAGGAAAGAAAAATGAAAGACAAGAGTCTGGCTCTGGATCACACAAACACATAGATCTAGGTTTCTGCTTTCCTGTTTCTTGGAACTTAGGTTTAAGCATCAGTAATGGTGAAAAGAAGGCTCCTGTGTGACATTGGCCCATTCGTTTAATTGCTACCACATCCTTATGAGATAAAATGATCCTGCCATGCCATCTGCCCACTCTGTCTCAAGACTCATTAGTGTTTTGTCAACATGACTCAAGACAGGATCATCTGTGAAAGGGAACCACCGTTTAACAATAACCAGGTAAGAACAAGTAATATCCCCTAATTTCTTATTTCCTAGAGAGTGGTTGGTGTGAGACCTTAGAGCTTATCTTGAATCAAGAGACAAAGTTTAAAGATGATAGAACAATAAAAGTCAAGGACTCCAGATTATACCCCCCCAATAAACAATGAAATAGAGCTGACACTCAACACAAAATTTTACATTAGTGAAGATATATGGAAATTTTCCACAGTTTAAGTAATTATCATAATATCTGTCATTTGTAGCCAAATCTCTTTCCAGCAAATCCAATAAGGACTCAGTAAATATTAGCTCTTGCACTGTCCACTTGCAAAAGAAGTGCTCTTGAGATTTACTTCAGCCTGCTACAGTGCCTTCAAACTTAAGCAAACTACATCCAGTCTACAGCTAAAGTTCCAAACTCCATTAAGAAAGCAAAAGGATACCACAAGAAACCTCACAGAATCAACAAACCTGGACTCATAGGGGCTCACTGAGACTGAACCAACAACCAGAGAGCCTGCATGGGTCTAATTCAGACACTCTGCATATATGATACAGTTGTGCAGCTTGGTGTTTTTGTGGGACACTGCACAGACGGAGTGGAGGCTGTTTCTGACATGTTTGCCTGCAATTGGGTACCCTTTTCCTCCTAATGAATTGCCTCATCCAGCCTTTATATATGTATATGTATAGTATATGTGTATGTGTATGTGTATGTTATGTGTATGTGTATGTTATGTGTATGTATATATGTGTGTGTGTGTGTGTGTGTGTGTGTGTGTATCTTAGTTTTATTACAACTTGTTATGTCATGATGCCATGTTTGGATAATATCCCTGGGAAGCCTGCCCTTTTCTGAAGGAAAACAGAGGAGGAGTGAATACGTAGGGAGGAGGTGGGGAAGTATGGGAGGAAGATGATGAGATGGAAAACTGAGGTAGAGATGTAATATATAAGAGAATAAATTAATTTAAAAAAGAAATCAAAGCTGATGGGATTGATTTAGATGAATGGCAAACCAATAACAAGAGAAGAATCACAGAACTCGTGAAACATAGGCAGGATAATATGCTAGCATCCAGATGACGATGTCTCCTAACACTCCTTTATATTCAGAGGTAGGGCCATCTACTCTACAGCTATTTAATATCTGCTTGCAGAATATATATATATATATATATATATTGCTTTTATAGCAGCTTCTCTATGTATGATAGATTGCTATATAAACATTACACAGTATAGCTATAATAATGACATGCAAACTTTATGTGTCAAGCCATTGCCATTTGGCAACCCATAAGAAAGGGGTGGTTATAGGCAATAAAACAGAAAGGTAGCTTGCTGTTGGTCAGGATTCAGAACCAGGATTTGGTATTTAAAACAAATACGCAAACTACACTCTTTTACACACTAGTCTCCTCTTCCAGGCTCTGTGATACCAAATGGGTTCTTCTCAGAACGAATACTGACTTGTGAATGCTGTGTCTTTCCTAGTGGTGGAAAGCTAATCTGAGCACACGCCAAAGTAAGCTGCAATAATCAAAAAAGCTTTCTTTTGCTGGCCTAGTTCTATTATACAGCATCTGTCTAGGTTGACTCTTGTCACAAAGTGTCTCATGACAAATACCCCCTATGGAGCTGCATTTACACCACTGTCATTCTAAGAAATTTCATAGAGATTGTGATTTGTTTTCAGATCAAAGACCATGAAAAAACCAACATGTGAGAATCAGAGGAAGGGTGAAACCTGGATTTGAACCCAAAGAAAAAACTCTTATAAGAGTACTATAGAAAATGTTCCTATTCAAGTGAAGAAGTCTCTGTAAATTCTGCCAACCTTGTGTCTGGAGATTGCCTTGAGAAAATGGGACAATCTGAAATTACAATCTATATGTGTCATAAAGCAATTGCTAGCACGGTAAACCTGAGGCTTCCAGTAATATACAAGGAGCTCCCACTAAACCATGTGTAAAGCTAGCCAACTGGCATTTTGCCAGTTTTATATCAACATAACACAAGCTGAAATTATTTGGAAAGTGTCTCAATTGAGAAAAGGCCTCCATTAAGAGTCACCTGTAGGCAAGTTTGTGGTGAATTTTCTTAGTGATTCATATGGGAGAGCTCAGCCCATTGTGGATGGTGTTAACCCTGGGTTCTCTGAGAAACTGAACTGAACGAACCATGAGAAATAATCCAGTAAGCAGAATTCCTCCATGGTCTCTGCTATAGGCTTCTTGCCTCTCGGTTCCTGCCCTGAAAACTGATGGAGTGACCTGAGAATTTTAAGATAAAATAAATACTCCCCAACCCCCAAGGTGGCTTTGATCATGGCGTTTAAACCAATACAAACTCTAACTGAAATAGCTGGTACTCCACCACACCCCACACACAAATAAGTAAAAGCAGTAATACTGAGGAAAAAAGAACAGAATTAAGGGAAATAAAACCATGGGAATACAAGGGAGAGTGTAAATAATGCCCTGCTACTATAAAAAGAACCCAGAGAATCATTATGGACATTCAAAGTACTTAAAATGTGCGTATGTATGTATGTATGTATGTATGTATGTATGTATGTATGTATGATGCTGCTTAACATGCCACTTTTGTTAAATTACTCCTCCTTCCCTGTCATGCTTTCCCTAGGACTTGAAGGTTTAATGGTTTAAAAACATCACTTAGACTCAAACCTTAGGCTCAAGTTCTCCTTTTAGTAAATGCAACTTAAGACAAGTCTTTCACTAAATAATATGACAGGATAGCCCATTACAATTCTAAAGAAGTGAGAAATCAATCAGCACTATTTGGCAGTTTGCCATTTATTAATTCCTGTCTAATATCACACAGGGAATTGATTTCATATGTAATTACCAAACTGAGACTTTCACTTCAAAAGACCAGAAAACAACCATTGTCTTCTATCCTGACCATCAGAGAATAAGGATGCTTTTTACCGAAAGGCATCTTTCCTGAACATCACAGCAGCAAAACATCATCTTGCTAATAAGGTAAATTACTTAGAAAACACAGAGACAGGGAAAGAATCAGTACAGCAAAAAGTACGAAAACACCATTTCTTTCAGAAACAACAAAGGATAAAATCCTGGGCTTTAAAAGATGGTTGCTATGACAAAGAGAAGAATAGGGCTGACTTGATGGAAATAAATTGGGCATTTATGCAAAAAAAATAGAGATGCTTTAAAAAGAACACATTGCCCTTGAAAAGAGCTTTCAAATACCTTCTGCTGCTGGTACAGGTACAAACTAAAGAGTGACAGTTTTAGTTTTTGCAGGTATATAATGCAAGGACATTTCTGAGGTCTCTCTAAACTGAATTTATGCAAATGTAGGCTATAACAAGGAGAATATGCACAGCAAAAATTTTTAATACGTAATTTCCACATTTTAATCTTAAAGAAGATAATTCTGTGAATTCATGTCATAGATGAGACATTACAAAGAACCTTTTTCCTGGTTGTTAGTAAAAGTATATGGTATAGGAAAAGTCAAGCTGCCATTTAATTAAAACTCACTGAGGATTAAGAATAAGTGACTTAAATGTGCATACAAGATTTTGAAAGCATGCTTCTGAAAAACGATTATTGATAATTTAGTTTCTATAACAGGAAGATGAGAAGTTCGTCTTGAATCATAAATGAAAGCAATACATGAGATGTATATTCCTATTGATATCAAAAGGAATCATTATACCTATAATTTAAAACTCAGAAATGTGACACTTAATAATAAACATTTACTTATATTACTTCTTAGAAAAAAGTCTACCTTCCCAAGAATACAAATGGTATTATATATTTTCTTATGAACTGACCACCATTGGACAAGAGAGGGAGCAAATATTTTTCAGTTCCCACCATTAGCTCCAATACTCAGTATTCATGTTCTAGATTACATCCACTACAGTGTACTGTCTGAACAATTTATAGTAAAAAGAGAACAGCATTGTCCTGGCTATTGGTACAGATTACTTTCTGCTACCTAGAGGTTTGTCCTCAACATCAATTCTCCTTAAAGACAATACATTTAAAAGAGAAAAGACTAAATTTGTCATACATGGAAGAGACAAATAAATGCACTTTGATATATATATATATATATATACATGTATAAGGAAGACATGATTTTCCTGTCTATTACTATTGAATAACTTTAAAATAGTAATATAAATTGTGAGTAAAATACTATAGAGAGATGTACTTGAATATATATACATTACTTATGACTATAGTGACATTATTTCACACAAAGAATAGTTCAAGCATTTCTGAGTACATTTTGCAGCCCAATGCTTGACATATGTCCAGATATACCTTGACAGTAAAACATCTCTTAAAGAAAGATTCTGTAAAATCAAATTTTATATGTAAATATGTTTTTCTATATGGAATGCAACATGAAGTCGAACTGAAATTAGACACAATATATATAAACACATATATATATACTAAGTTATATGTATATAATTTAATATATGTCTAATAATTTACTTATAATACAATAATTATATATAACACAGACTAAAATTAGTAAGTTCTGGGTGAATTTTGCTTTTCCTGTGGGACTCATTAAGAGTTTGAGTTCCATTAAACTAGTATATTCACACTGGGATTTCTTTAATTATGTTTATATCTCTCTGTGTGTGTGTGTGTTTGTGTGTGTGTATGTGTGCGCGCACACGTACGCAAATGTGTGTGTTGGTGACCAAGGAGGTCAGAGGTCAGATCTACCTAATCTACCTAATGCTACAGTCACTGGGAATTGAGCCCCTCCCCCTCTCCCCTTTCTCCCCCCTCCCCAGCATGGGTGCAGGGACTGGAATTCAGGTACTCTGCTCAAGGACCACATTCTGAACTCCTGAGCCATCTCAGAGTTTCTCATATTGGGATTTCTGTTAACATATTAAGAAGCTTTATGGCAATTCTATTAGGATCAGAATTAAATGTTTCCCAAACCACAAGTCTAGTCCAATACTTCTCTGGAATTTCTACAGAGGCAGTAAGTCTACAGGTCTTTGAGAAGGTCAAACGTATTTCATTCTTAGTGGTAGAGTGATAAAATTTGGAGGAAAAAAATAGCTTTGCAGATTTAAAATTTATAGAGTATTAAAGAATGTTATTCTTTGCACTTATTGGCCTCAGGAATGTATTATCCCTGAATTCACATTTAATTCATTTGAACCAAATATGTGCCTTATTTGCTTTTATCTAATCCTTCTCTGCCTGCAGGACTGAAATGAAAGAATAAATTGCTTAAAGGTAAACTAAAATATGGAAGGCAGTTTCTTGGCTGCAGTGTATGAGTTATTAATGCACTAAGGTCAGGGCTTACTTAGTGGCCCATTCCAGTAGAACTAGGCATGCAGAACAAAACAATAAATTTGTGCTTTAGAGTTTCAGTCATCATGCAGAGATCAGCTTGAAGAACTTTCTGTCCTTCTTTAAATGTTTGATAAAAGTCATAGTAACTTTGGATAATGACATATAGTTAACAGGTCAGAACTGTCCTTAAATACCAGACTAAAGAAATGTGCTCTGTTCTGTTCCATTTTGCTGATGGGAAGTGGTAAGTCCATGGGTGTGTTCTCAACAGGGTCACCCAAACAGCTGTATGTTTTTAAAAAAGCACCTGTTGTAGAATGTTTCCAGGCATTGCTTGGCCACTGATTCACTCACAAACTATAGATAACTTTGATTATCAATAGGAGACCTGCACTAGATTGGAACCATTCATTTTCTGCATGAAGGTGGGGAGGGGTTCACCAAGACCTGCTCATCCCTGAGAATTTATAAACAGCTAACATTTTCTGGAGGAGAGAGCTCATGAGACCACCCCATGTTCTAGAATTGAAGGTTGCTGTGGGAGGAGCTGAATTCACAAGCATATTTATAAGCTTCCTTGATCTTTTCAGCAGTGCTATGGGGAGCAATGTTATCATTTATTGTTTTATTCAGGACAAATCTAAATCAGAAAAATTGGGCGCAGTGGTATCCAATTCTTCTATAAGTGGAACAAAATTACCAGAGATGATAAAATCAAGAAGATTTTAGCCAGGCATGTTGGTGAGTGCTTATAATCCCAGAAGATTAATTGGGAGGCAGGTGGATCTCTGAGTTCGAGACCAGCCTGGTCTACAAAGTGAGTTCTAGGACAACCAAGAATGCACAGAGTAACCCTTTCTCACCAAACAATACACAAACAAGGAAACACAAAGAAACAACGAAAAACAAACAAAATAAAGGAGAGAGAGGGAGGGGGTAGGGAGAGGAAAGAAAGGAAAGAAAAGAAAGAAAGAAAGGAAAGGAAAGGAAAGGAAGGAAGGAAGGAAGGAAGGGAAGGAAGGAAGGAAGGAAGGAAGGAAGGAAGGAAGGAAGGAAGAAAAGAAAAGAAAAATGTGTTTGAACTCAAAGGGATTTCATTCAGTGCCTGCTTGGCCCTGCTTTTGGAGAATATAGCGACATTACACATGCCAACAGGAGCATGTAGTAAAGGATGCCTGTATCTCATGGTAGTCAGAGAACAAGAAACCACTCTCCAATAATGTCTTTGAGGGCCGTGCTTGCAGTGACTTAAAACCTCTAGCTAGATTCAGCCTCTTAAAAATTCAACTCCCCCTCAATCGTGGTACCAGCTTGAGACAATGTCTTTCACACATGAGCTCTTGGGGGACACTATAGATCTGTCAGGTTTGAATATATATTGTCAGTCTATGAGCTTGTATGTTTGAAAACTTGGTCCCCAGATGGTGGGCATTTGGTGTAAGAGTTTTTAGAAGCCTTTTAGGCATAAGGTTTAACAGGTGAATGTAGGCTTGCACAGGCGGGAGTTGAGAATGATAGGCCAGCTCTGCTTCTAGTCTGCTTTTCTGATTTCTGGATTACTGAGATACCATATCAGCTATGTTCCTACCACCATGGAAAAAAAGGTTCCAGCCCATAATCCTTTCCTCACCCTGATGAATGATATTCTCTGAACTATAAATCAAGTTAAAGCCCCCTTTTAAAAGCATGTATAGTTACAGTGATATAAATATAACTAACACCATAGCAAGTTACTTAAATATCACACAAGCCATTCCAGAGTTGGCACTCAAAAGTGGGGAGCCTTCCTTCTTAGCTGCTAGGTTTTCTGTTGGCAAATAAGTGCCTTGATCACACCAGCATCCTATTATTAGCTGACCTTCATCCTCTTTAACTAAATGGTACAGAGTCAAAGATATTTTCAAGTATTTGGGCTACTTCCGGAAAGTCATGAGTGTGACTGTCAAATTCCCCATCAAAAACAAAAAACAAAAAAAAAAAAAAAAAAAAAAAAAAAAAAAAAAAAAAAAAAAAAAATTAGAAAACAACCAAATAAGGGCAAAACAAGAAATACATATCACCTTATCCTCTTGTCTTCCACCTTTTTCAAATATTCATCTCTCTTTAGGACTCCGAGGATCATTTCCTTCTCATGATCTAATAAAAATGACAGATTGATGAACTCCGAGTTCTTCGACATGGTATTTCAGCAGCAGCTCTGTATAGCAGCGGTGGAATCTTCCAGAAGGCGAATGGATATTTACTGTTGTTAAGATTCCCCTGGTCAGCCTAGTGTTCAAGCTATTCAATTTAAAGGGTTTTCTTTCAAGGTCCCTGCAAATTTGCTGACAAGTGCTCGATATTCTTTCACATTACAGAGAAAACATGTTCTACTGATATTGTAGTCCATGAAAATCATTTGAACTGAACTGTTTGAACTGAAAAATTTCTCTAAAGCCTTTGCTGTGTAGACAGCCAGCCACTAAAATTCACTAATGATGCTGAACTTTGAGCTCTCAAAAAGCTTCAGAACAGGACTCAGTTCCTCTGGGACCCGCAATGTAGGAAATGCTGAAAAGGTGGATAAAGCAAAGGTGAGAAAAATTAATTAGGTCATAGCACACATAGCATTTGCTCACCTATTTAAGTTTTGAAATATCAGTGCAGTTAGCTCAAACAAAACTTTCAAATTACTAAAAATAAATGGACTATGATGTGTAAACGTGTGTGTGTGTGTGTGTGTGTGTGTGTGTGTGTGTGTGTTTAGTACAAGCCCCAGTTCTAGATAAACACTGGAAATGTTAGAACACATCCCTCTCAAATAGAAGGAACAAGCATGCTAAAAACCAGATGGACCTAGACTACTCCCCTTGACAGCATGCAAGCTCACTAAGCCACAGATCCTTATCCTTAACATTAGTTTTTTGTACCTGGATTCTCTGAGTATAACCACATAAGAATGATAATTCTTACAGTTATTTGCCAGATTTGGAATTGCTATCTTCCTATGATGCTGTCCCTCAGGTTCCCTTCACACCTATGAACTATAAGCTATGCAGTTTCCTTGGCTCTCATCAGGCTTCTAGATATAACTACCTATTCAAAGGCTGCTATTGGAGAGCCTACTCATGAGGTCAAAGCAACTGAAAAACGTTAGTTGATTCGAAAGGATAGGCTCTCTTTTAGAGCCTCTTTAACTCTACAAAGAGTGTGTTGTGTTCAATGTGCACCAGCCAAAACTTCAAAATGAAATGGCTCCTACAGACCACAAAGTATCTCCATTTGAGCCAATGTCCCAGGTCCCTTCAGTCTGGATTTGTTTGAGGCCTTCTGCCAATCTGCAAAGACCATTAGATTGTGGGGATTGGAAATTAAGAGAAAGCAGCAAGGGCAAGGGAGACCCTACAGAAAATATAATGCCTGGAATTTTCTACCAGTGTCAGCTGCTGTCTCCATAAATAGAATACACAACTTGCTTTTCCATCCTTGTGGATCTTATCTGGTTTTAAGCTGAAATAGAAAAAATAAATTGGAAATTCAGTGACTAAATATATCATCTTTCTAGTTCGAGTTCATTTGCAACATACATTATGCTTAAATTGTCCAACTTAGTGTGTTCTACACGCATATTTTACAGACTGTACTATTAAAAAAAGTCAATGCTTGAGGTATACTAATAGTTATGCATGTCTTGACCTAAAGATACAAGTCTACACTCTCAAAATTTATGAGTTTGCTCTGTGACTGAATAAATTAAGGGAAACCTGACAGGAGGAAGAAGTGGGTAAAGAGCTTGCTACCAAGCTTGATGAGTTTGGTCCCCAGGACCTACATGGTGGAAGGGGTGAACTGACTCCAGTGAGCCAACCTCTATATATACATGTTGCTTGCACCCACCCACCTCCCCACCCACTGAATAAATAAATGCATGTAAAAATGAATAATGGATGAAAAGCAAACCATGAAAGTGACAGAAAACTTTCAAGAATTTAACAGAAACAAAATTAGATTAGTGGAGCTTAACAATAGGATCCTTTTGCCCATATATGGATTAATATATGGATAATAAATTAATACATTAAGTACCTGGATTGTATATAAATGATGATAAAAGATCATAAGTAGTCGAACTTTTATGGAAAAGTCAGGATATTTCCTAGAAGGCAGGACTGCACCAACGATATTTTAGTAAGATGAAACTTACTGAAGATCCTGGAGAAACATAGAGTGGAAGAAAGAAAATGGTGAGTTTGGTCATAGAAACTACAGGAGATAGATGCTCCTCCCATTAGGAAAAGCGGCACTTGCCTAGAAGTGGAAATAACTTGCTATCTGAAACGTATGTTCCAGGTTTAGTAATGACACCTCTGTCTAGAAAAATTTCATATCATCACTTACTAAAATAATACAGCTAATCCCCCTACTTGAATTTCATTTTCTTGTAGATCCTTCTTATATTAACTCGTCTGCTCATAGAGTTTGCCCTTCAGGAGTAGACATTCTAGTCTTGTATGCAGAGCCCTCTCTCCTGGGTTTAGTTTGAAACCACATCTCATTCACTTGGCCATTGTGTGCTAGCTAAATTGTATTGCCGAGCATTTGCACTGAGGACTAAAGTGGGGCGCAGTGACTATAGCTTACTATGTGCCAATCTGTGCAAACTCCCTTCAGTTAGATTATAGCTCTCCTTTGGAATTCATTGCTACACATGACCTTTAACAAGTCTCATCCTTGTCAAACACACAGTGAGCACTGGTCAGATTAGAACGGGTAAATTCATTTTCACTTTAATCCTACTTCCTTAAGTAAACAGAGCTCTGGGCTTACACACTACAAATATGGATTCCTCCCTGTGTGGTTCATAAGCGTGAAGAACTGGGCTAAGCTCCTCAGCTTGGGACACTGGTCATTTGGACATACTGAATCTGGTGATCGTCAAAAAAGGAACAGCTAAAGGGAGTTTGACCATATTCAGGGAGCTTTGAGACTAAATTGGACTTTTTTTTTAATTCTTGCAAGGGAGGAAGTAGGAATAACAAAAGGGTCCAAAAACAGACAGGGGAGGACTGGAAGTAAAATGTGATCAAGGTGCGATGAAAGCAAAGAATGAATAAAACACATTATGTTTTAAAAGTTACAGTAATAATTACCACAGCTTCGAGTATACACATGTTTTAAAAGTATCTGTTTTTAACACTGCACAGTAGAAAATAACAAGGGTTAATAAGATCTGAGTTAAAATAAAACAGCATGTCTAGAATATCACTACTAGCTTTTTATTTATACAACCTTTCTCTCCTCCCCTCTCTACTTCCTCCCCTCCTTCTGTCTCCCCCCTCTATCTCTCTATCTGTGTGTGTGTGTGTGTGTGTGTGTGTGTGTGTGTGTGTGTGTGTGTGTGTGTGATCCTCAGTCAGAAGAAGGTGTTGCATCCTATGGAGTTGGAGTTACAGATGGTCATGACCATCCTTACTTGGGAGCTGGGAAAAGAGCGTCAGTCCTCTGGAATAGCAGTACGGTTTTTAGCTTCCAAATCATCTCTTCCTTTAATATGAAGCTGTTTTAAATTGAATTTTAAAACTATGCAATGTTTATGACTGTTCCTTTGCATGAAATTAATAAAAAATAAAACCTATCTGTTGTTTGCCTGTTTCTGTGTGGCAACATCAGTCAGACATATTTTAGACATGCTTAGAATGGTGTTTAGAATGCTGGCCAATAATATATGCACAGTTTACTTATGGGAACTTTGAGGTAGATAAAATTTAACCCAGGACTATTCCTGTCTAAAGGAAATACAGGGACAAAGAGTACAGCAGAGACTGAAGGAAAGGCCATCCAGAGACTGCCCCACCAAGGATCCAACCCATATACAATCACCAGACACAGATACTATTGGGGATGCCAGGAAGTGCATACTGACAGGAGACTGATATAGCTGTATCCTGAGAGGCTCTGCCACAGCCTGACAAATACAGATGCAGATGCTTGCAGTCAACCATCAGTCTGAGCATGGGACCCCAATGGAGGAGTAGGAGAAAGGACAGAAAAATGTTTGTTAGAAGAAAACCTGAATAATAAATTCAAAACAATGACTAGAAAGAAAAAATAGAAGCATTTACATTATAGCATTAATTATCAGTGGTATAAATCTTGAAATGTATATACTTACAACAATGTCATAACATTTTAAATCGGCAAGATGAGAAAGAAAAAGAATTAGTTTTCATTCATTCAGACCTGAGGTCACTGTGCTTCTGACTTAAACATCAACAAAGATCAGTTAGTGATTTGAAATATGGAACTTCTAATCACCATCTTAGAGTTCATCAGAGAAACAACGATTAGTGACGTTTTCTTGGGAAGCACTAGGGTCTGGAAAGTTGGCAGTGGCTGAATATAAGCAAAAAAAGTGAGATTACTCAGAGAGAAAGGGCCGAGGATGGAACCATAATGAGGAAAAACAGAATACAGTATAGTAACAGTGCAGTAACTGAAAGTAACAGTAAGAATGGATGGAGCAGCAGGCATAATGAAACAGACCTGCAACTTCGGCACTTGGTTGACAAAGGTGCAGTATCAGGCATTCAAGGCCAACTTGTACCATGCAGTGAGTAGTACAAGGCCAGCCTGCACTACAGTGAGACTCTCAAAACCAGCTCGTGTGGGTTTCCTAGATGCCAACCTATATTACCTATCATTTGGTCATATTTGCTTTAATATTTTATACTTTTAGCATGGGAAATTTTAAGTTGGGCACAATGAGTAAACCTTGTACTTTGAACACTGAGAAAGTGGAGATGAGAAGATTGGGCACTCAAGGTCATCCTCAGCTCCAGAGTGAGTTCTAGCCCAGACACAACTACATTAGATCATGTCTCAACAAATGGACAGAAGAATAGGGAAGATAATGAAAAACACTAAATATTTAATCAACGGAGTTGGAAAAGTAGTTGAGTGTATAGAGCTTGGAGTCAAACAGATAATGGCACAGTTGATTGTTCCATTTAACTTCCAGCTAATCAATCGAATAATCTGTTACAAACAGGATATGTGTAGAGTATCACACTACAGCTACAAAAGGCTGTAACTTACATAACTGATTTATAAAAAGCAGCTAAAAGTATTATTAACTCAACCAAATCCAGTTCCATAGAGTATTTTACTAGCCTAACAGCCCAAGTTTACTATAATATACATTTGTATATCCTGGAATTATTTTTGTTAGTGATCTAGTTATGTCCAAGTCAAATCTTATGCCTTTTACTTTCTGAACATGCTAAGCTCTCAGTTATAGGCGTTGTTCTGATATGATTATTTGGAAGGAAAACTACGTTATTATAATTGGGTAGCCTACAGATTTAATAAAAAGTGGTTTTGCGTTTAGGTTATGAGATCTGAAATTAATGTTGCCCTAAGAAGAAAGGGAAATAAAAAGTTCAAGAAGGACCCTGAACAAAAGCTGAGAGAGGATTATTACAATATAGCACGATTGGAGTCCTGGAGAATTATATGAAGCCATGAATATTCTAGTATGAGTCGAGTGGACGATCTTTTCACAGGGTTTAAAATGGGGTCATGTTGGAAAATAAACGGAAGTAAGATGGAAGGAGACACATGTCTCCCTGGACCACTCAGCAGGTGTTGAGAAGTGTTCAAATAGGGACTGGAGAGATGGCTGAGCAGTTAAAGGTACTTGCTGTTCTCCCAGTGGACTAGAGTTCAGTTCCTAGCACCCACTTCAGGAGGCTCACAACCACCTATAACTCCAGCTTCAGAGGCTCAGACACCTCCAACCTGTAAGGACTCCTGTACTCACATGCGCATACCCACATGTAGATACACACATCTACACATGATTAAAGATAATAAAAAGAAGCCACTTAAAGCATTAAATTACGTTTAAAAAACAAATCAATATTAGTTTAATAAGCATACATTCTCATGCTTATTTTCCTGTAAATAAGTAATGACTTGGAGGAGTAGTTCAAATTAACTCCCTAGTTAGCAGCTTTGATAATCTCCCTGCTTCTCTGGCTTTCACAATCAAAAGAAATGTTTTTATTCAATATTTATCTGTCAACTTATCAGGTAGGCTAGTCACTGACATACTTAATAAAACTATATAGTTTATAGCTGACTGTCTGTGTTCTGTAAGCACAACTGTAGCCAGGACGGTCTGAGTTAGTTTGTACCACAATTTTTGCTGTCATGAGCTTTGGTAAATTTTAGATGCCCTCAGGGTCAGCTCCATGTAGGGCATGGAGGAAGCACATACACTGGTGGTCTAGCAGGACTGCTTGTAGTGGTAAAGGGGCAGGGTGTGAAACGAATGACCATGATTGGTTCAAACAGTCCTTGTTAAGCTATACAAGCAGGCTGTTCAGAGTCAGTCAGTTGGGAGACATTCTCTTGTGTTGCCTCTGGTATTTGAGCATCAGCCTCAGTAAAAGGCTTTTTTAAAAACCTACTTTCAGTTAAGCAGGCAGAGCTGGTAATATGAAGAAAGAGGCCTAAGAAACAGCAAAATATTGGGAATAGCACTGAGATAGCAGTGACAGAAACAGCAGATCCATTGGGAGGCCAAGCTAAAAGGGTTGGCTGTTTGACAGATGAGAAAAAACTCCCAGTTGAACCATTTAAGAGCAGACACGATAGATAGAAAGTGGGGCAGGGGAAGCAGAGAGATGCTAAAACACAGAGCCTGAGACTGAAGAACTAAATGGTTACTTGGTACTAAAATATACAAATGCAGGATATGATTACTGGAAGAGTCCCAAGATCTGTCAAGTCCTTAGGACAATAGGTCCCCAAAACAGAGGTCGTGAGCTGTGATACGAGCTGATGTTAATGAATCTTTTACTTCCTAGACCTATAAAACACTGGCTACTTGTCAAGGTTGATAAATCTCAAGAAGATGCATCACCATCTGCCACCAAGGAATCCTAACCAAATAGGCCCAGGCCCATACAGGAAGGGCTCTGATACTAGAGTCTTGTACCAAGAGTACAACACCAAAGAACACCAACTGCTAAAGCCTCTGACATCCTTGAAAAGCTTTCCCACCTAGGAATTTTATCTAGGCCAAAAGAACCCCAACCAAATGACTGTTGAAATCCAATATCCTGAGTACACCTTATGTGTAGAGTAAGCTGGAATAAAAAGATATACCACCGTTCTACCTGGAAGTCCTTTGAGGCATCATCCAACCCCAGTTAACCAAGCCCTCGATAAGGACTGAAGGTAGTTCATAGAGAATCTTGATTTCAAACCTGCAGAGACAAATGACTGAGCCAAGGAACCACAGAGGCCCTGACCTCACTTTCTTTTTCACTGGTGTGATAAACATCATGACCAAAGCTACTTGTGGAAGAAAAGGTTTATTTGATTTATACTTCCAGGTCAGAATCCATCACTGATAGAGGTCAAAACAGGAGAAGCAGGAGCTCAAACAGGAACCTAGAGGCCGGAACTGAAGCAGAGGCCATGAAGGAGCACAGCTTGTTCTCTGAGCTTTTATTCATTCAACCTTCTTCTACCTTTTCCCAGATGATCCAGATAACCACTATAATCCTTTATGGAAATCCATACATAGTATACATAGTGTTATCCAGAAAGCAGATTGTAACTCCATGAAAAACCTTTATTGTATAAAGATTAAGGATTGGCCAATCATATGTCTCCCTGGACGCTGTATTATCAATCACCACCACGGCACCCTAACTTCTTAGGCCTACATAAAACTATAACATTTAAAGCTGAGGGCATCAATAATCAAGTTCTAGTTAGATATTCAACCACAGAACTACAATAAACTATGAAAGATTCATTTTTAACTTCACCCCAAAGTTGACTTTCACCTGACCAGATCACTCTTCTAAAAGAGCAATTCTCTCCAAATACAGCCAGCTTGATTCCCCACTTATGTCCTTCTTGGTATTGGTCTGTTTACCACATATAGTGTGAAATGGTGTAGAGTAAGGTGAACAATATGTCTACTCTGAAACTATGATGCTATACAATCATCTATGCAAATGTGGGCAAACATTTTCTAGCACACAACAACTAGCAAATATTTCAGATTTTTATGACCAAGGTCCAAATCATCGTTTTGCTTATGTAGCAATTAAAATGAATATCTCTGCTATGTTTTTGACAAAACTTATGAAATACACTTCTTTTTGTTTTCATAGCATTCCTCTACTAATGAAATAAAGGAGTCCTAGAGAGTATATAATATCGTTTAAGGTGAAAATTTAGTAATCTTATTATCAAGATTAAAAATAGTATGCCTTACTCTATACTTTATGTTTTAAGAAGGGCTCTTACTGAAATATATGTATTTTAGAGATGTATGCATTTTAGAGACTGAGATCATGGTAGTGTAAAGTTTTTAACACTTTCTGGGCTAGATTTCTGTTTCTAAAAATATAATTATAACTGTGTGGGGTGGTCTTAAACTACTAGACATTTGTTTAAGACCTCAGGGACTCTGTTATATTTTCCCCAGAAGAAATTCTAAAGTTCAACTGAAATGGTGACTAATTTGTACATATGACACTGAAAAAAAACACCAACTGCACTCTTTGAATGAGGGAATTGTATGTTATGTGCATTTTCATCCATCAAACCTGTTTTGTCAGTTTGGGGTCCAAACACTAATTATAAAAGTGGCCTATGGTGGTTAGATAGCTATCTCACATGGGGAGTGTCTGGAAGATATGAGATAAGGTTATATCTCTATGTTGGAGAAACAAATGTGCTTTTATTATCCTCATTTTCCACCTATATTATGAAGATAGTAAGTAAATAACATTTTACCCAGGTAAATTAAAAGAATTTCTAATATAATAAATTCCTTCAAAACCCTGCCACAAATTATATTTTTCTATGAAATTTTAGTTTTTCACAGACATCAAATGTAAGCCAAATAGAAATTATTATATATTTCAAAATATCCAAGTGCTAGAAAGGCACATGTCTTATGGTCTACATTGTACTATATTTTATATTACAATGTATCTTAACCACTCAATGATTCTATTAACTTAAGTCTTTTTTTCCTTGCAGCTCCTGGCAAAGACAATCCTCACAGGAGTCAGATTCTGTCTAAAGTCTTCATTTATAAACATTAACTGATTCAACCTTCTCATGACCTCTTTGAGTTAATTTTATTATTTCTAAATTACAAATAAGGAAAACAAGATAGAGTGGTATTCAAGAACTTGCCTATGGCCACAGAGTTTATAAGTGGTAAAGCTAGGATTAACTGTCTCTAATGATATTATTATTTTATTGTTGAATTCCTAAGATTTTGGCACATTGGGAAACAATGTGTTTATCTCAGTTCCATCACTGTCAAACTTAGGACTATGGACTGCTTCAGCTTCTTTGTCTTCTTGTATACACTGATGGAGTTATAAAGTCATCTACTGGCATGAACTTTAAACTTTGTGGCATCATTGTTGTTCTTCGCCTAACAGACAATGGCATCCTCCCTTGCTATGAGCCAAAAATATCCCCAATTTCCTCAATTTGGAGGGATCATGATGTCAAGGCATAAAAAGAAATTGTAGTTTGACTGTGCCAAAAGGACACTCACCTAGTCATTGTGTATTCAATCACCCTATCATATTATACAATTTTATATTTCTATACAAATATAATGTCATATATATGATATATATATATATAATATTAGATATCATTACCCATGTAACACATAGATTGGTATACACACACATATAAATGAAATATATATATATATAAACACATGTAACACATAGATTTGTATACACACATATAAATGAAACATATATATATAAACACATGTAACACATAGATTTGTATACACACACATAAATGAAGCACACACACACATATATCCCATTTCCCCACTGAAACAAGTTAATCCTTTAACAGTGCTCAAAATCCCTACTTTGGATGATACACATTTGAACCAAAGAAATAGTCGGAGATGCATTGCTGTACATGAAGACACAGTTTAAAAATAAAGGGTAGACAAAAAATAAAATGTATATTCATTCACTCCTTTTATACTTGGAAAGGGATATCACATGCTTTATGGGCTATTTAGTGATGATATGAAAAGTCTCTCTCATCTTCTCTCTCTGTGTATGTGTATAATATTTAGAATTTTTACATCCTGTTAACATTTATATATTCTTTTGAGATTTTTGAAAAATTAAAACTTAAACTACCACAGATAATTTAGGAAATACCACTATAAGATAGTCTTCAATATATTTGTTTAAATATATTCCAAATTTTACATTCTTTCTCCCAACAACATTTGGAAGTCCGATTGTTTGAAAAATTTCTTAGTATAGAGAGAAAAGAGGATATAAAATTGGAGCAATTTTCCCTAAGGAAAGAAAGTAAAGCTGTAGATTGTAGATTTAAAAAATTCAATGAAATTGGGAAGGCCTGGTGCTCCTTGGCTTCTGTGAGCACAGAAGTATCAGGGAGCTGAGATAGTAGAAGGACAGTTGAGGGATTGAGGGAATGGTAGTACTGAAACGGTCAATAGACTTGAAAAATCTTGATTAATAGGGTGCCTAGAGACTGCAAGAGCCCTTAGCAACAAGTCATTGACAGGAAGCTAACCAGTGAGACGCCAGTGACAGGACAATATTAACTACAGCTTTGCAAATACCAGTGTGGGCTAAGAGCAAAGGAGAAAGATAGAAATCAGGGAAACAGAAAAACAGAAAATAGTACGTGTCCATCAGAATTTACTTCAGTTGACTAATGTGACCCTTAACTCTGGGTCAAAGCTAGGTCTTAAATGTGTCAGCTATAGGGTCTCAACTACATGACTGAACCTCTCTCTACATGTCTTTGTACCAAGAAACAAGTGACTGAGAAATGGAAAGTCCTTAGAAAACATGAGGAGTTTCTAGTATTAGTAGCAATGATGGGCATACCTTCCATGTTTACAGACCCAGGCTGAAAATTTTCCCAATAAAATGAAAGAGTTAGACTAGATTTCATCCCTGTTGCTTCAGAACCTATTCTGTAAGACAGAGAACTGATACATAGTTGCATCCTATGGTGCTTAAGTTCAGAGCCAAGCAAATGAATATTACTCACAAGAGTAATGACAGGACTTTACTTGAATCAGCAGTAGCCATGTGGATTTTTGTGTATAACTGATTTACACACACACACACACACACACACACACACACACACACAGAGAGAGAGAGAGAGAGAGAGAGAGAGACAGACAGACAGACAGACAGACAGAGACAGAGAGAGGGACAGATATGTACAGAGAAGAGGCAGAGACAGAGAGACATAGAGACAAGAAAGAGAGACAAAGACAGAGAGTAAAAGATAGAAACAGAAAGACATGAGAAATAACATGCAAACAAAGAGAAAACAGAACATCCAATTATTTTCATGTAGTTAAGATAAATAGTATTTTCCCAATTACAAGGAATTTAGTAAAGTGAGTCTTCATTATAAACTGAGTTTTCAGTAAAACAAAACAAAACAAAACCCCCAAAACTATCAGTGTAGCTCTTGGGATATATATTAAGGGGTTTAATAAGACCATTTGAATTAGGCAATTTAACAAGCTATTTGAATTACAAAAATGTGTTAGCTATCCAGTGTGTTTACCAAGTGGGTTGCTATTGAACTTTCATTTATGATCCATACAGAGGTATGTGTTTACATTTAAAGTCTATTTTTGAAGTCTACAAGTTGATGATAAGGTGACTGTGCTCAAAGTCTGACTTCTCACTCCATCTGTTACTCCGACTCAACTCTACTTGTGACAAAGTCTTCTTGGAAACTCTTCTTCTTGGAAAACGTGGGCGATGGTGAATGTCTTTAAGAATTATATTTTGTGGTTTTGAGGCTTTTTAATTGTTTTACAGTGATATGGGTTGTAGAATCGCTTCCATGTTAATTTTCCTACTTCCTTCCGAGTCCTAAATTTGTCTTGGAAACATTTTCTGACTGCATAGCTCTAAAACGAAAATGCTACTGAAGTCTATTTACACAAACTGTCAAGCCTTAAATGAATGGGATGTGTTCTTAATGTAGGAACATGGTGTTTCGGACATTCTGTTAGAATGATTAAATTGAATTAGCCTGGATAAGTCAACTGTTACAAGGAAGGGAATATGCTAAATTAAACTTTAACAAGAGGTGCAAATAGGACAGTACTAGCTGGAAATGAATAAGGTCAATAAGACTTCAGCTGAGTTGGACTTTAATATTTTTATTCAGTGAAGAAGAAAATGAAGTGAAATCCTATTTATTTTGTATTCAAAAGATATAACAGAAAAAAATTAAAAACTCATGTTTGAAAGACCATTTAAATGAACAAAAAGTAATTAAAAGAGGACATAATATGCCCATAAAGATGTAGAGTCATGGGAATTTTAAAAGGGGGATTAAAGTTATTTAAAATCCTAGAATCAAATAAGAAGCAAAAACCAAAATTTAATTGTTGAAAAATCAGAATTTGTTGTTTGCTGGCTTAAAAGCGTGTTTTCCTGTGTAGCTCAAGCTGGCCTTCAACTTGGGATCCCATTGCTTACATGTCCTGAGAGCTAAAATTCCATATGTTAAACCGCCATATTTACAACCCAAAGTTTATAATGTTAGCAATGAAAAATGGAAACTAACATAGACTCATGAAAATATCTTCATGGCTAGCAACATTAGGCACAGAAAAAACAGCATACTATATATACCCATGTAGAAAACAGAATGCATCAGTACTGGAAATATTTAATTCTAAAATACAGTCACAAATGACTCTTTCTGCCAACCACAACTGAATATTGGAATATTTATTGTTAATACTATTTCAGGTCATGATGGTATATGTTTATAATCCTAGTATTCAACATGTTGATCTCAAGTTCAAGGATAGCCTGGGGTATATAGCAAGACTCTATCTCAAAAACTATACAAATATTTTTAATATACTATGACAAGAATATTAAGTATTAAACATCAAAGCTTGGTATAGTGGCTCACAATATTTAGGTATATCTCTTTGAGTTCAAGTCCAGCCTGGTCTATATATTGAGTTTCTGACCAATCAAAACAACACAGTAAGACCCTATTTCAAACAAATAACTACCCCCCCCCAAATGAACAGATAAACAAAAAACCCCCAAAATATATAAATAACAAACCTAGAGCTATAGCATGTGATAGCAGTTCAGGATTCCAGGCTCTAGGGTATCAAAGACCCTGAGATAATAGCTGAGAATATGAGATCTGATGAGAAGTCTGGCTTTGAACCTTGATTAAGTGACCTATTAATAGTATATAACCTTGATGTACCTCAGATGATCTTCATGTAAATGGCATGTTGATGCCTGTGCCATGGCATTCTTATGACAATTAAATGAGTTGTTACATTTTTAAGCCATTGAAAAGTACCATTTGGAATATTCTAAGCACCAATTCTTTTCTTTCAACATGGAAAAAGGCAAAAAAACAAAACAAAACAAAACAAAAACAAAACAAAACAACAACAACAAAAAAAACCAGAACAGAACTGAACATCTCATCTGAGGGAATTAGAATGCTCTACTAAGAAAACACCTCAAGTGACATAGATGTTGAGGTTAAAGGTCTTCCTAAGACCTTCAGTCTGAAATGCTAAACACCTATGTTAGGTAAAGGAGGCATAAGTAAAACTCTAACTGCAATATTTACCCAGTTCCTGATACTTCAAAATGATTTTGAAAGATAATAAAAGAACTTTCATGTTACATCAGAATTTAACTTGGTCCTTGCAACCTTTATGTAAGAATAGGTGTGTATGAGGAAACTGAGGCTAACAGAGTACAGAGGAGGCAGTGATTGGTAGAATCATATTTTCACCCCAGATCTTTTGCTTTAATTCTCTACTAACTCCATTATTCTTTTCTAGGGATGAGGAAAAGAAGATATTTATGAGTTATAGACATTCTGATGAATATGTGGACAAGCCAAGATTTTGAATTCTTAGATTTAGGGAAGAAAATACTTATAAAATAAAGAGTAAAAAGAAAATTAGCAGAAAAGTGACATGAGAATGGATAACTTCCAGATGGAAGAAATAAAAGTAAAAAGACTTGGTAGCAGTTTGGGTACAAAGGAACATTAAAAGAAAATTCATCTTTAAACTTTCAAATAGGAAGAACCATGTCACAAATGGCATTATCAGGAACACAGATGAAAGGTAAACTGTTTGCCACAAAGACAATGATGTTGGCTGCACAGTTACCTGTATCAGGTAGAAGTTGGACATGCAACGGGAAAAACATATAGCTGCTGGAAAGAACAATGTCTGAGGATGAGCAGCCGCTTTGAGGAGTCACTTAACACTGTAGGTTGCAGCACTCAGGGCTGCAAAGGCAAGAAGATCAGGAGTTCAAGGCTACCATTTGGTACATATCAAGTTCAAGTCTCACCTGGGTTGCCTGTATATTAATCACAATTCAGAAGCAAAGGAAAGAGGTGGTTCAGGGCTAAATGTTTAACTAATAGTGAAGGGGACTTGTAAAAGACAAGAAGAAAAGGATCAGAAGGGAAAGTGATAGAAAAAGATGAAGAATTGTGTAGAAAAGGACAAGGAAGGAAAATTTTCAAAAAATAGAAACTGATCTTAAATGCCACATACAGCAAAGGAGACAATTTAAATGAAGAGTTTCTTTACTAAGCTTACCATAATTTTATTAATTGTTCAGTGAATCCACACCTTTCCTAACTAGAGTAGAAGAGCCCAATGAAAACTCAAGTGTTTCTTAGTGTAACTCCAGTGCCAAGGAGTTCTAGGGCATAACTGTCACTAAATAAATGTTCATATCAGAATTAAAGAAAAAGTATAATTAGACCACATAGAAGAAGGATATGGTTCTTGGAATTGTGTCAATAAAATGGTCAAGATAGATGTGACAACGTAGGGGAATTTAAAAGAAAGTACAGTCTTACAAGAGAAAGTGAAGAGGCAGTAGGGGCATCTTGTAGGTACTGTCTCTTAGCAATGTTTTTTTTTTCTCTCAATGACTAGAGAAACAATACAAAATAAATACTCCTTGCTAGTGAACTATATGCTAATAGCTTTTGTCAGTGCTAAGGATTAGACATTCCAGGCTAGTACTGTACCAGGGACTATATTATTTTATATTGGGTCTCACTTCATTGTCTAATATCATCGTGCACTCACTCTACAGCCTTGGTAAGTCATAAGCTTGTAACCCTTCTGCCTCTGCCTCCCAACTGGATGTGGTTTGGGTTCTGTGCCATCAGGCACGGATGTATTTTGTTTCTCTAAGCTCTACCCTCTATCAGGTTTTCCTCGGGAACTTAAGGTGGCCAGTAGCATTACTCAACCTGCGATGGGGCCCTTCTTAGTTTACTGATGTCTTCTTTTGTGGAATCAGAAGCCAGGATGAAACTGGAAGAGAAGGCATAGTCAGAATAAAGAAACTATCAAAAGAAAGAAAACAAGCCACAGAGAGAGACTACATAGGAATAGAACCAGACTGGGTACAGAGTTATGCAAAATCAACTAAAATGTGTGACTTTGTGTGGGAAGGAAGTGGTGAGATAGGGAGAGAGTACACACATAGAACATATGGATGTACAAAAGATGGCTATAAGCAAATCTGAAATAGGAGATACTAAAGAAAAGATTAACCATGTGTTTACATATGTTGGCAAAACAGTTGCAACATACGCCACTGTGTGATTAAGTTACGGAAATAAACTGCTCATTTCCCATATTTTATGCAGTATTTTCCTCCCTTCTCTTTACATAGTAAATAATTATACAATAGTAGTTGCAACAAAACTACTAAATGTGCTCCAACAGATGAACTAGTAGAAAACCAAACCAATTAGAAGACATTATCAACTGTGAACAAACCGAAGAACAACACAGCGAATCCATAAAAAGGCTAGCAGAGAAGTTCAAGAGCTTGTGAATACATAAATAAAAAACAAATTTCAACAGCTGAAAGACAAATGAGATGATTTCTTATGTTTTCTCATCTTTTTAATCCTAACTGTTCACATCGAAATATATACATAAGTGGATGTGTGTGTGTGTGTGTGTGTGTTTGTGTGTGTGTGTGTGTGTTTGTAGCTACTGGCTTAGGGACTAAAGGATTGTGTCGTACTTATGAGATATAGTGTACTTAAGGGTTTCACTAGAGTAATAGAATGGTGTAATGGACATAAGTCATAGTGTATAAACTGCAACAGTCATTCATGAATGCTGCTGTCCAGTCAGCTCACGAAATAAGAATCTATAATTCCTTCTTTTAGGTTACTTACAGTATTTTACATACATTTTCACATATAAGGAACATTTTTCCACTCACCATTCTTGAATATTTTAAATATATAATTCCTGTTGTCTCTAAGTATGCTGTTTGATATAGTAAATTGAAAAAATATTTTCAACAGTTCGTGGTGGTTTCTGTAAATCTATAATCTCAGCATTCAGGATCATAAGCAGTAAGTTTTAGGCTAGCATGAGCTACACAATGAGACCATAACAAATACATGTATTTCACTTAAATAAGGAAAGTAACAATCTTGATTATAACACTCTATATTAAAGAGAATCACTATGTCTTTGAGGCCAGGCTGTGCTATGTAGTGAGTTTGAGATAGGGCTACACAAGTGTGAGACCCTGTGTCAAACAAACAGACAGACAAGCAGACAAACCATACATGATAGAAAAAAAGAATGAAGCTGAATATAAATATCATTTAATAATTCTATTTACAATATCTGAGATTTCAAATACATGAAAGAAATTCAGGGCAAAAAGACCCACCATTTTAGCCATGAGAAGTCTTTGATAAAATGACTAGTACTTTTGGTATCAACTTGATTTATTTTTGTTATTAGGATACCTACTTGGCTTTTCAGTGAACTCTACCATAAAATTTCACTTTGAATAAAATTAAGAAAATATTTACATATTCTATCCCAATCTATCAAATTAGACCATCAAGCAATCTAACCAGCAAATGCCCCCTACTCCATATATTTTTTTCTTTGTGAGTTCCACTATCAAGTGGTAGAACGAATCATTTTTTTTCCTAACCAGGAATCATCTGCCTACCTCAAATCTTTTGTATCACAAAATAGAAAAATCAACAAAGTAAATATGACAGTAGAGATCCCCAGGGACATCCGTCTTACCTCAGTAAGGTTAGAACGCTTTCGTAGGCTTACTTTTCTTACACACAAACTGTACTGGACTACTTGACCCTCAGGAAGTGCTAAGAGCAGGAACTTGAAAAACCAGCCTCCCTTGTTCACACAATATATTTACATGTTAAACACACCCAGTAACACACTGTAATGTTTATCTGTGGTAGACAGCTATTTCGAGAAGCAGGCAGTGTCTACACTGCAAGGATGATGAGAGGAAAGGTAGTCAGGTTTATCCTGTAAACAGCATTTAAAAAGGTCTTGATTTGGCACCCCTTTTATGCCAATATTTTGAAGGTAATTCATTCTTTTATACCACTGAAAAACACTATTCATGCAGATCCTGGGGTCAGGGAGCAGTAATAGCAGTGTGTCAGGAAGCACTGTTTAAAGTGCTTTATATGTCTCATCTACTTTTCTCCAAACTATTCAGCATATGGTAATGTCATTACACACACATTCCAATGAATAAAAGTGTAGTTTTCTCAGCTACCCAATTAGAAGAATCCCAGGACCAAAAGCTAGGTATCAGAGTCTATTCTGTAACCATGACAACTCACTGAACAATGAGTGAGATTTTCTTAGAAGCAGTACTGCAATACTGGACATAGGGTAAGCACTGTTAAAAACTGTGAAAAATCACTGCTAGCATCCATTATGAGTTCTTTAAGCTTACACTGTAAACATTTGTTTTTGACATTCATGTTCCTGTAACTGAACAATGACTGAAAATGGGGCAAATTGACTCTTGAATTAGCAGAGTCTCTAATTGGACTCTTACTTGCTGTCCTGTCTGACCTCAGTAAAGGGACCCTCAATCAAATAAGTTTGTGGACTTATTTATTATTGTACTTCCGTTGTGTGACAACCAGGTATCTAGAGCACTCTACAGATACATTAAGGAAACTACAGAACAGTTGCGGTTCACTGTCAGGGCTCTTGCAGGCATAGCCTCAGCCAGAACTGTTGTAAACAGTTTGTACCACATTTCTTATTATCACAAACTGCAACGAGCACATTGTCACCCATTCCCCATCCCATTCCTCTACTTTATTTTGTTCCCTTTTTTCTTCCACCTTGCAGAGTTGGCGAGGTAACACTAGCTAGAAAGGATTTGATTTATACACATAAATTTTGATTTTTGCCTAATTTTGACTGCTGTGTATACCCTAGTTCCTCCCTTTTGCAATAATAAGAATGTTTGGTGTATTACTGACTTTGGGCTTCTAAAGTCACTTGAGACTTTTGTGAAAGCTTTTGGACATTTTAAAGTGTTGGGATAAAACAAACTGGGAACTTTAATTTTGGACAATATTTTACATCATTAAATAGCATCAGATTTTAGGGACAAAGGTTATAAGATATGGCTACCTTGTAGTTTCTGAGGAACCTCTATACTGATTCCCCAAGTGACTATGTTGTTTCTGTTCCTACCAGTGATATATTGGGGTCCTGCTTTATGAACATCCTGACTAGCATTTGGTATCATGTGTGTCCTTAAAGGTAGGCATTCTGTCTTGAGATGAAATCTCAGTTAATTTCCATGGTACTTGGGATTGTAGGATAGTTTTCAAATATTTATTTGCTACTTGTTTTTCTTGTTTTGTTGACTGTCTATTCAGTTAATCAGCCATCACACTAGTTTTTCTTGCTGACTTTCAGTAGCTTGAGCTGTGCTGGTGACAAAGAAACAGGGGAGCAACAGGCATGGTAGA